>NC_047507.1:15135711-15232606 GCF_902827115.2 Pseudochaenichthys georgianus | reverse complement strand
TTAATTGATTGAAAACAACGGCATTTTATTTTTCTCATTTTTTTTTATTTTTATTTATTTATTTATTTTTATTTTGAAAACCGGAAGCGGGGGCGGGACATCCGCCGGAAGCGGGGGCGGGACTTCCGGTCGAACGAGGCGGGACTTCCGGTCGAACGAGGCGGGATTTCCGGTTTCAAAATAAAATAAAAAGGCGGGACTTCCGGTCAAATAAGGCGGGACTTCCGGTCGAAAAGGGGCGGGGCGACCTGTCACTTTTTCTGCATACTAATGAGATTGAAGTGGCATTTGTACCACTACTGCTGTGCCAGCATTTGTCCTGCTGTATTAACTATGAGTCTGACACGTATGTAGGAAGTCAGAGGAATGTACTTTGTGTTGTTTATGTTCTGCTAATATGTACAGCTTTTGACACACACACACACACACACACACACACACACACACACACACACACACACACACACACACACACACACACATCACAATACATGTGATTGTTACATAATTGTACAGTTCTGCCCTTTTGCTCCACATCATGATTTTACCACTGTATGTAATGATCATGAAGTGCCTCTGATTTACATATTTTCTGTGCTGCTGCAGGGGTGAAATAACTAAAATCAAAATGTTTTAATATCGTAATTAATTCATATTTAGATTATAGTTTACATTGTGCATCCGTCAAAGCAACAACAAAATGTATAAAGAAAATGTTTCATTCAACCTTTTTTATTTGAATGGAAAATGAAAGTTAAATGTTTGAAAGTAAATAAAAGTGAGACAATCTAGCAGAAATAGAGCAGTTTAAACAATCATAATCATCAATAATATTGTAGTGGTGATATACAGTATATATATATATATAATATATATATATATATATATATATAATCAATGCAAGAAGCACACATTCTCTCCTTGCTCTCCTTTCTCACTTTATTGATTAACATCTGTTTATTTAAAATAAAAATGTTTAATTATAAGCAAAAGTACAACCCAGCAAGTTAATATTTCTCTCAAAGAGGATACAGTTCAATTGTTCAAAGCACCTGAAAAGATCAAAACAAAATGCTGTTTGTTTTGTCCAGAGGGCTAGTGGGTTGTGTTATGGGAATATCAATACACTGGGCCCTCTGGTTGTACTATTATTTATAGTGCTGTACATTATTGTTGCTGGTGCACCTGTATTAATGTTCCACATCAATCTCCGCACAACATCCAAGCAGAACAGAGTGGGGGGGCTCTATGCTGGATGACTGAGTTTGATTGGGCTGTAGCAGAAATATGAATCATAGGACGGACAGGCTTGCAGGACACAGTGTTTAGAGCTATAACTGGGATGTTGCACTCAAACAGGTTTGTGTTGCATCTCATGTATTTTTAATAAATAGGCTCTGCATGAGAAATTAAATCTCAAACTATAATTCCACTTTTAATCACAATTCACAATTCATCTCAGTTTTAAAGAATGGCTGTAATGTCATGACCACATGCATCTTTTAGATCAACCTACAGTGTCATGATATAGGAAGATGAATCCTTTCTATGGGTTTCATCTCTCGTTCCAAAACCGTTTGTATGGGCTGTTGCCCCCTGTCAAGGTAATTGAGGCAGACAGAATGTAATCCAAGCATCATGGCTAATATTTAGACTTAATGGCTTTCAGAGAATCTTCATCCGCCGCCACCTGCACCCTCAACTTCCTGACTGAATGATGGTTGCACAGAGCAGAGGGAAGTATTGGAATAAGAACATTTGCAAAACATAGGAATCTACAATATTCAGGAAGCAAATAGAGAAGGTAACTATATCAGTTGAATTCACATGACCGTTTAAATGCAAATCCCTGCTGTGATAAATGATATATATTCACCCATGTGTTGCTAAGCAACAGAGCTGTGGGCTTTTTGGGTGGTTGGTCTCCGTTGTTTGACCGCATCTGTCTGGACAGCTTTGAACACAAGGGTCTTTGACGAGGGTCAGGTGAGAGGAAAGGTGGGCTGGAGACAGTGTGGAGATGGGATTACATGAATATCCTTAATTCCTTTAATGATTAACCATCATTTATTAAAGAAGACGGCAGGGAAAACGTCTTAGATTTAGTCAAGCAGGTATCCTGAGGTTAAAGAGGGGTTGGATGGTGAGCGGCATACCGAAGATGAAACAACAGGAGCAATGTAGACTGAGTGAAATGGCCTGCATCAGGTTTAAAGATAAGCTACTAAATTGAAACAGACAGTTAAAACCAATGTTTGGATTAAAGGACAGGAACTGAGACTAAGGCCCAATCCCAAACCACCACCCTACACCCTACACCCTACCCCTACACAGCCCCCCTCCGTTTGCGCGTTCGCGTGGAGGGTCCGTCACATTGAGGGCTGTTCCAAAGCAATCAGGGGGAGGGGTAGTGGGTTATAAAAGCCTCCGACAGCGAGTTTGTATGGACGCAAGCTCGATAGTCTCACTCCACAGGTGTGCAACAGTTTTTCGGGCATGAAGTGCCCAACGTCATACAAATGTGAGTTCCATGTGGTGATTTTTTTAAACGATAATTAATACGTTGCCTTAACTAAAACATACCTTTGTGAAACATGTATTTTGAACTCTACACGTGTTAATTTGATTTGGCAAGACTACACGTGTTAATTTGATTTGGCAAGATTACATTAGATTTTTATTTTGAAGATGTACAAATATAAATTGTAATCAAACTAACAACACGTGTCAATTCATCTCACATCCATTCACTTACAAAATCGTTTTAAACTTAAGTGTGATTTGTAATTTCAGGGACTGTGGTAAAAACCAAGGCACTTATTGCATTAAGGATGGACAAGGACAACCTGTTAAGAAAAAAAACGAAATTCTGCCAAAGAAGCATGGGATTGAGTTATATTATGCACTCAATTCATATTTTGTGCAATGAAAGTAATGAATGTGCACTTTGGGTCATTGCCTTAACACCAATATATATTGTTGAAATATTCTATGATAACAGGTCAATCATTAAGGAACTGGACCTTGGGCAACATGTGTCTCACAAACAGGCCTCCAAGAAATGGGAGAACCTAAAAAATAATACAAGGTAAATGGTTTATTGTTAATGTAAAACATTTGTTTGTTTTAAAAAAAAAAAAAGCTGAACAAAGATTTCTAACATGCGTTTGTTTGCAATAGGAACTTAAAATGCCAAGGACTGGAGCAGGGACTGATCAGGGGGAAGAAACCTCAGCAACATGGCCCTTCCTCATGGCCATGGATGAGGCAATAGGTGCAAGGTCTTCAATTAGTCCTCCTGTCCTTGTTGCCTCAGCCCTGGCAAACCCCACAATCCTATTTGATTCGGAGGTTGCTTCCTGCTCCTCTTCCCCCCCCCCCAATGTGGCTGATGATCCAGGTCCCTCACCACCCTCATCACCATCTGAACCACCCTTATCACCGTCTGAAGATTAACCCTGGATATCAGCATTTTAAATAAAGATATGCGCTTCATAGATATAAGGCATTAAAATCATTTACAGCATTAATTGCTCATGTCAAACCATTTGCAGAGTTGCACTCAAAAACAAAAGTGATTGTATTAGAAGACCTATCTTCATTTTCTGAACCTTTGTTCTGTGCTCCTATAATGTGATTGAATGATCCAAGAGGTAAGGACATTTGTCTCCAATTTGGGATTATGCAGAAAGACAATTGAGGAAAACCAAGTTTGAAATCAACGTTGCACAGGTTTTTTTTATTTCACCTCTTTTCTCTAAAGTGAGAAGTGGAGCTCGCTAACAAACACAAATTAAATCAGGTATGTGTGTGCACATAATTTAAAAAACACAAGTTAAGAGACAACCACGTTTTGCCAAAAAGAAACACAAAAAAACAAAATACATTAAATGTAGTTGTGTTCTCTCAGGTGTGGTGCCATTTGGACAGAAGCAGAGAGTTGTGCAGCAATCCTGTCCCTTAGGTGGTGTCCAGGACTTTCCTGTCCACCTGCTGCGGCAGGGGGAGGATTCTGGTCCTGATCTTCAGGGGGGAAGGCTTCAGCATCCTCAAGGACATCATTCATGTTTATGCAAAGATTGTGCAGAAATGCACAACATGCAATGATGTCAGGGGCAAAGCTTGGACTGACCTCCAGCGCTTTGAAAAGGGTGGCCCTCCAGCGAGTCTTCATCCTTCCAAATGCTCTTTCCACCACACACCGAGCCCTGGCATGATGCACGTTGAATCTGGCCTGCACCTGGCCATGAGGGACCTTGAGTAATCCTACTGTTTTTTCCAGGCAGGGATAACCACCGTCCGCAAGGAACCAACCAGCTGGGGGAAACAGTGCCTGGCAGAAGATGGGGCTGTTGCGAAGTACTCTGGCATCATGAACGGAGCCTGGATAGCCAATGAAAACATCCAGGAATCTCCCAGTTGAGTCACAGATGGCCTGCATCTGTATGGAAGGAAACAGCTTGTAGTTTATGCAGTCTTTGTGGTACTCGTTTCCTGATGGTTTGATGCGTATGTGGCATCCATGAATCGCACCAGCAGCACGGTGAAATGCAGGGCTCTTGGCAAGCTGACAGAAGCCGTCTCCAATCTCTGCAAGCTCATATGCGGTTGGCAGGGAAATTAGGGTCTTCAGGTTGGCCTTTATCTTCCCGATGACGTATCTGGTGATCCTGTGGACCGTCGATTTGGGAATCCCGAATGCTGAACTCACCACAGAGAGTGATAGTCCATGGGCCAAGCTGTAGAGGAGAACAAGCACCTCGATGTCTTGTCCCCATCCGTGGTCCTTTGGGGAGGAAAGCATCTGCACTAAATAAGCCACACTAGAGCGCTTAACTCTAAAGTCCTTCTTTCAGGGTTGACATACAAGGCGAGAATTGGGGCAGTAGCATTGAGCTGCATGTAAAGACCTTTTCCCCCCTGTAAAAGACAAACACAGAACACAGTATTGTAAAAATACTATATTCCATGATATGTATGCAAGACCACTGATAATATCCCTCGATCTGGGGCTCCACGCAAGATCTCACCCCGTGGGGTCAAAATGATCACAAGAACGGTGAGCAAAAATCCCAGAACCACACGGGGGGACCTAGTCAATGACCTGCAGAGAGCTGGGACCAAAGTAACAATGGTACCATCAGTAACACACTACGCCGCCAGGGACTCAAATCCTGCAGTGCCAGACGTGTCCCCCTGCTTAAGCCAGTACATGTCCAGGCCCGTCTGAAGTTTGCTAGAGAGCATTTAGATGATCCAGAAGAGGATTGGGAGAATTTCATATGGTCAGATGAAACCAAAATAGAACTTTTTGGTAAAAACTCAACTAGACGTGTTTGGAGGAGAAAGAATGCTGAATTGCATCCAAAGAACACCATACCTACTGTGAAACATGGGGGTGGAACCATCATGCTTTGGGGCTGTTTTTCTGCAAAGGGACCAGGACAACTGATCCGTGTAAAGGACAGAATGAATTGGGCCATGTATCGTGAGATTTTGAGTGACAACCTCCTTCCATCAGCAAGCGCATTGAAGATGAAACGTGGCTTGGTCTTTCAGCATAACAATGATCCCAAACACACCGCCCGGGCAACGAAGGAGTGGCTTCATAAGAAGCATTTCAAGGTCCTGGAGTGGCCAGTCTCCAGATCTCAACCCCATAGAAAATCTTTGGAGGGAGTTGAAAGTCTGTGTTGCCCAGCGACAGCCCCAAAACATCACTGCTCTAGAGGAGATCTACATGGAGGAATGGGCCAAAATACCAGCAACAGTGTGTGAAAACCTTGTGAAGACTTACAGAAAACGTTTGACCTCTGTCATTGCCAACAAAGGGTATATAACAAAGTATTGAGATGAACTTTTGTTATTGACCAAATACTTATTTTCCACCATAATTTGCAAATAAATTCTCTAAAAATCAGACAATGTGATTTTCTGGATTTTTCTCTCATTTTGTCTCTCATAGTTGAGGTATACCTAGGACGAAAATTACAGGCCTCCGTCATCTTTTTAAGTGGGAGAACTTGCACAATTGGTGGCTGACTAAATACTTTTTTGCCCCACTGTATATACAGCTCTGTAAACAATTCTGAGACCACTGCAGCATTATCTGTTTATCTGGATTTACTATTTTTGAATCAAATTAACCTTTCCTTTTTTAATCTATAAACTACTGACAACATTTCTCTGTGTTGGAATTCTACAGACACTACTGTATATAGATATACACGAAAGGAAAGAAAGAATAATGAATGTATATCAACATATATCAAAATATCTATTTTTATTACACATACAAAGTTAATACTATATAAGAAATAAAGTTAAGAGAATTGTTGTATTAGCAATATTGAAATGTTTACCTGCCACTTGCACATCGCTAAAATGCGCCTCAACCTTCTGCGCCTTCTGTCGGATCTTGCCCTTGCACCCTCTAACAGGCGGCGGATAGTAACGCAGGTCAATGCAGCCGAGGGATGTGGGTTGGACAACAGGGCTGAAGTCGAATAGTCCATTTAGCTTAGGAACCTTCCTAACGGAGTGAAATGACCCGGAAGTCCCTCAGTGGCCGCCATGATAAGTGCCGTTCGAATTCTCTATGATAGGAAAGGAGGTTTCAAACTTCATTTATAACCTCCTTTAGCTTAGGAACCACTGGACCTCCCTTTACGAAAGGAGAGGAGAAAATGCTGCCCCACAATGCCTTGCAGCCGCTGCATTTGCACCCAAAGCGGTGCGCTGTATTTATACCCTTAACCCTTAATGGAGGGAACTTCATTCAGCTGCGAGTGTGGCTACAGACGGAGTTCACTCACGGAGGGGTAGGGTGTAGGGCGTGGTTTGGGATTGGGCTAAAGTCTTTGTTCTGGGGCAGAGGTGAGAGCGAGGCTGTGGTAAAAAATAGACGGCTTGAACGGTAGCTGTGGTGACTGAAGGTCTCAGAGCTGTGGACTGATGAAATGAGACTTGATTACGTTTTATAGATAGCCTAGTACAATGACTTTTATTATAGCTTCTCTGATGAGTTTTTGGGAGATAATTTAAATCTGGTTTGCTCCATCAAATTCTTTATTGATTAATGCAGGTTACAGCCTGTAGACATTCATGGATTCATTGCTAACCAGTATAGTATGGATGCATGTATACAATTGTTGAAGATATTTTACTTGTATACTAATCGCTGCATCAGAGAAAAAAAAAAAGAAACCAAAAGGAAAACATCTTGCGTTTGGACCACACCATAAAATAAACCCTGTTGGATTAAAACAAAACTATATTGGAGATGTATTGTCAAATAATATACAGTTGTCATGTAAGTCTAGTGTGTTTGAGTCAATAGCGATGCCCAGGCTCGTTCTAATCCTGATTGGTGCCTGCCAAAAAATGCACAAAATATCCACCTGATTTCATCTGGAGACTTGGCATTTAGACTTAACATTTGTCATGCTGCAAAACAATTAAAGTGCACCTATCATGCTATTTTTAGGCAATAGCATAGGTCTCAGATATATAAAAATATAAAAAACATGTCTGTGTTTTGCTCAAAATACCAAACAGATCACCCATTCTAGCTATGCCTCATATCCCTCTATTTCACTTCCTGTTTCAAAAGTGCTGATTTTGGGTATAAAGCTTTAAAAAATAAAAATGTATAAAAAATAAAAAAGGTGGGGGCTGAGCTCATGCGGGACTCGGCAGCTACTGTCTAAACTAAATACTGCCGTGATGAAACGCCATATCATGGATTATCAGGGATTATTTCTGAAACAGTATGGAGCTCAAATGCTTTCTCTCTTGCCGGTTATACCACAAGGTGAGTTCCTTTTTATTTCCTGCTTCTTCACACACATGCTCTCCAGTACAGGTTAGCTCTGAGTGTTAGCGATGCTAATGTAAACACCGACCATATTACGTCCAAAACAGTCGGCCATTGTTTCTGATAGCAACTTTCTGATAGTGCCGTGGGTCCACATTTCCGATATTACGTCATATCGGACGCAAATCTGGATCAGCTCTGTTGTACCCCCGTTTTTAGAGATTTGGGTACGGAGTTAAAGAGAGAGGGTTTTATTTTCTGACGCTGCGTGAGTTCCCCGACGCACCGGGGACACATATTTATGTATAAAAGACATCAAAAAAGTGCATTTTGCATGATAGGTCCCCTTTAACCTGTTAAACCCGAGAGACCCCGGTACCGGGGCACTGCCGCAACATCTTGCAGGAAACAGTGTCTGAGGGCATGTTCATTTAATAAACAAATAATGTTGTATATCCCTGTAACGGGAGGAAACTCATCTAACTGATCATTATTTTTTATTATTTTTAAATAAAACCCACAATGCTAACACTGAGCCTCTGAATTAGCAACGAGCGAAAAATACTAACAGATGACTGCACCGAAATTCACTCACAAAACCTTATTATTTATCTTTTCTGCACATCCATGACATCGTTTCACATCGTGAGGTGACACAGAATTGAAGGGTACCCTCATTATCACTCAATTATACGAAATCGCGACTTTATAAACAAAAACAGACATCAAAAAATGTGGCGCTAGGTAGCTAAAATGCTAACATGGCTCACCTGTGTCTTTGTCTGGTCAAACGTGGTCTTCAATGGCATTAAAACGATAAAAACGCTGCTGAAGTTAATCCATAGGTTAATCCAATGTGTCTGTGTCCCTTTGAAATGATTTCTGATAATCCATAAGCAATAAACCTCCTTTTCCGTTTCTGGAAGTCAGAGCTAGAGACAGCTTCACTCTCGTGCAAAACTGCGTGCACGAAGCCCCCACCTTTTTGTTTTACCATGTGTGTGAGTGGGGAGATTCCCTTTCGATTCTATTGGCTTTAACGGTCAGAAAGAGATGTCAATCACCAAAATCGACCAATGGGTTCCAGAGAAACGGTAAAACCCCCATTTCCACCCAAATCACCTCAGAGGTGGAGTTTTTTTGGCTAAACCTCTCTAAAAAAGGTCAAATGTCACTTGTTTTGCATCAATATTGATACAGGCAGGGGCGCCGCCAGGGATTTTGGGCCCCATGAACATATATCACATTGGGCCCCACCACTAGGCACAGGCCACTTTGTTTATAAATTACCTCGAGGGCCGTACCAAATGGTCTAGCGGTCCGTATACAACATTTTGTTTACCTAATACAGACTGATCACTCAATGCTTCAAACTGTCTATCATCCTAAATAGACTAAAAGCAGTTTTTTGTTTTATATAGATCATTGGCTATCTGGGAAAATACTTTGTTTGAAATGTATAATTTAAATTAGATGTTAGCTTTTTGTTATATATATATATATATATATATATATATATATATTTATTTTTTTGTATTCCAGTCTCCCTTCAGATATGTTAAGTGGCATGTCATTCAACACAATGCTGCTCACCTCCTTCAGTTGGGAGAAAAGCTGGATCAGGTTCAGCCTTATGGGGGGACAGGGCTGCTGAGCCTAAAGATGGATCTGTTGGACCTGGCACCAGGGGGAGGGACAACTGATTTAGTATGAATAGGCGCTAACAATGTGCCTGCATTTATTAAAGGTAGGTAGGTAAGAATGGAGAAACCAGCTCGAGTGCGCTAGAATTTGAAAGTACACAACAGAAAAAAATCTGTCCCTTCCTTCAGAGTTCCTTACAGAGCCCCTCCTCCAACACACACGAACGTGCACATGACCAATGAGGGCACGAGATCAGTTTGTGCACAGATGGAAGGCTGACAGGCAGGTAGGCCATCCAGTTATTTTAGCCGGGCCAGCTCAGATGATTGGTCGTGCTTTTTACAGCACCACAGCTTCCACAGATGACATGTTTGTATGTATTTATTGTCAAAGCATTTCATATATTCATTGCTATCGGGATGTTAAGAGCATTCCATGGAATATAACAAAAAGTGTTTCTGAAGTGAATTACCTACCACACCTTTAAATGTCAGCTAAAAGAGCAGTGAAATGAAAGACCTCTGAATTTTCTGTAAAGATATTAACAGTACTTAATATCAGCTTAGTAAAAGCAAAACATTAGCTAACAGACTAATTTCCAACACTCATGGACCACACCCACCTTTTCTTGTGAAAAACTGGGTGACATACTTTTCTTTCTCTCCTTTCTCTTCTTTTCTTACAGCCTGACTTTGTGTGTGTTTGGAGGCAGGACCAAACCATTACATGTAAATAGAAGGGGGTGTACATAGGCTTTGGGTAATTAACTTTTGGAAGAAAATAAGTTAAATGAATCATAAGTTTAGTGAGTAATTTATCAATATAACGTTCTATTAATATTAATTATTGAGGATTGATGAAAGGTTACTTACATTTTTTTTCTTAATGTTCTAAACATTTTGAGTCCCCTGTCAGTCACAGGCCCTTAGAATCGTCCTAACTTTTCACCCCCTTATGGCGCCCCTGGATACAGGGTATATGTTGTACTTTGGATTCCTAATGTTTTTAGTCTACTTTACCATCATCCAAGGGTACTTTTTTAAGTAAAAAATATTTTTTGGACGGACACTATAATTTACAGTTTTTTACTATGTTCAATCTGAATTTTCTTTAAAATAAAAAAACATCTATATTGATTCTGACTCTTCTACATCCAACTCACAGGTTATCATTACTTTGAGGAAAAATATTATTAATTTAACCCTTTTAGAAAGGAAGATATGGTCATTTGTTCTGGGAATGTCATTTTCGAGCCTGAGACCTGAAAAACAGGCTCAGGACTAAACAGGTTAAGTAACTTTTCTGTCAGAGTAGTCATATAAATTCTATAGTATGTGATGTAAAGGAAATGTTGGGGTATTAAGCAAAAATAAAACGGTGTATTCAAAGATCTAAACAAATAAAAAAACCGTCTACTGAAGTGTTTTTGGAATGTTTTTATACTAATTCCTTTGTAGTGCCGAACATCCCTTTTGCCTTGTTAGCCTGTAGCTGGACTGGAGTTGTGTGTAGGTTAGTTCAGCATAATTGGCTGTGTAACGATCCAATCACACACCTCATACACTCCAGTGACTCATCCAGGGAGGACGCAGAGCTTCCTTTCTCATAGGATTGTTTTATTAGACAATTTCAAAAGTGATGGGTGTGCTAAGGTCACTTTGAGTTTAAACATTTTCTGTGATATGTTGTTATGCAAATGCAGCTTCTCGGAGAATGCAATCAGCTGTTTATAGTTTCTGGCTCCCCTGGTGGATCACATCACCACCTGATCCACCTCCAGTGGGTTTTTGCTTAACCGTGCTATGCCTGCTTGAGAAACCTTTAAATCCATGGAGGTTGGTGTATTGAATTATTGTTTATTTAACAGACAGGCAATGGTGTGAACACAACCTGAGCTGTGTGTCGGACATGCATCAGAAGAGTACCGTGACGACACTGTGCATCCTCTACTGCCCTTAAACTACACCTTCTGTTGTCAAACAATCCAAAACAATGGGTCTTGTTCAAGAGGAAAGAAAACGTCATTGACATTTGATTAACGTTTACCAAAAATCCAGCCTCCATAGGTTTTTTGTACAGTCCAAGACTCTCTTGCAAAACATCTAAGTGAGACTTTCCTGTTTTATTAAAGGTTAAATACAAATGTTTTTTTTTTTTAAAAGGGCTATGTTTGAAAAAGAAGAACATGTCACACCACTTGCCACTGATCTTAAGATGTACATTGGTGTGTTCAAAGATGTCTTTAGTAATAGCACAACAGAGAGGACCAATCAGTATAGCTTTCATGGACACCAAACGTGAAGCAGATGTAGATTATATACCTTCAAAGAAACAAAAAACAACAGTATGTAACACAATATCTATTTGGTTGTTTACTGCTTCCATAATCTAGTTATCCAAAAGCAATCTAATTACCATCTAATTCTGAAATTGCTGTACTCTTTATCATAATTGAAATTCCAGATGGGTGTTATGAAGTGTAAAGAAAATAATCAAAGTGAACGAAAATCTTCCTTAAGACTTGTCTCACGTTTCTTACAAGGAGTGCAGCCCTATTAACATGTTAATATACATTGTGTGTGTGTGTGTGTGTGTGTGTGTGTGTGTGTGTGTGTGTGTGTGTGTGCGTGCGTGCGTGCGTGCGTGCGTGTGTGTGTGTGTGTGTGTGTGTGTGTGTGTGTGTGTGTGTGTGTGTGTGTGTGTGTGTGTGTGTGCAGAGTTACATAATTTTCATATATTTGTGAAGAATTGTACGGTATGTGTGTGTGGTGATAGGAAATGGAGGAGAGCAGGTGTCAGCAATCTCTCCATGCGCCCCTACTTATCCCCTATTCACCCGGGCCGTTTCTATGGCAACGAATGAATGGATTGCCACATGGATGATTGGTGCCAATCCACCAGTCATTGGCCTCATAATGGACACCCACTCAGGGAAATAATAGTAAATTAAGACTGAGCAAAGCCCTGTATGTATAGCATATATCACTGAGGGATTTAAAAGTTCTTGGTCTTGAGTTTTCACCACTTTGTAAACTTCAACTCATTTAATTCATGTTCATTCATGTTCTTTAGACAAAGAAATGTAAAAGTGTTCGAATTACAAGAGTTTCCCTTGAGTCATTATCATCATATATTCATTCTAATAATAGACAATGTGGGAATGTGAAATTCCTATGAAATGTGCATAAACAACTTGAATATTTAAAATGTTTAACATGGAGAAGTAGAACATTTGGAGAATTAAAAACAAGTTACCTTGTAAAACCCTTGTTCTGCATTTCTTACATTGCAAAAGACTGCTTACATTGATTTGTTTAATGAATCCTAAAAAATCCCTATACTTGAAAATGTTTTAAAATATATCAATTTGTACACAAATTAAATAAATTAGTCATTGAAACACATCAGAGTAGAGATTTTGAAATGACAGTACAGACATCAGGATACTGCTTGTGAAAAGCTTTCAGCACCATAGTGAAGTGGACAGCTCTACCACAGGATTACTATGGTTTACCATTATGCCACGATAATACAAAAATACTTAGATTACAGTATTAAACACGTAGAAATCACCTTCAAATGAATAACAAAAGAACAGCTGAGTTAGTTTGAAAAGTTGAGCAGCATGAAATTGCAAATGCTTAATATCTTAAAAGACCTAAGACAGGGGCAAGGGCTATGAAATAACAAAATCATTCATGTAAATTGAGATGAGAGTGTCTGCAACCTGTCTCCTCTGCCTGTTTCTTTATTTGGGCTGTACTTTTCCCGTGTCCTTACTTCTGCACTGATGAACTAGTTTTTCAGACACTCTGTGATGAGTGCTTTGCTGATCAATAAAGTGCTTGTCGGCACTCGGCAGTGCTGAGTGTCTGACTTGCTGACAGGTACATTCAGGTCTGATAGAGGTAGCAGGTTTATGGCTTTGGGCAGAAAAGGCTTCACTGTATTAGAAAATAAAACTGTTATAGATGTTAAATAATAACTTGGAACCCTTCGTGCACTTGATTTCAGGCATGCAGTATGTCTAGTGTTTGACTTAGTTGCTAGACTTTCCAGAGCTGTTATGTCAGGGTCTATTCATATTAATGTGCAGATTTGTAATGTAATCGTTTAACTCCATGGAACAAAACTGAAAAATACCATTAAATCCACTGCTGTGAGTTAGTATATCACACTTACATGCATAAACCTTCATAATATAGTCAGAGAAACCCATTGATATGGTAACAACATATTTTGATAATTCAACATTGAAGTGCTGAGTGAAGGCGTCCAGGTAACGTACAAGATGTTGCAATTGTTCTAATGTGAGTGAGATGAAGGTTTCTTTTGTGAAGTGATATTGGGGTTTTATGTTTCTCTTTAGACGAAGAATATGTTGTCTTAGGGGAGCATGAGAGGACACAGAGTACAGGCTTGTATTTAGGACAGTGAATTGTAGTGGTCTACACAGCTTTGCAGAAGACAATCACTGTCCTTAGTGTCACAGCTTGTCTCTGTCAGCATATGTAACAATTAGAGTAGACAGATACATGACTGATGACCATTTGACGATGTATATTAAGACAGAAACATACAATCTCCAACATCCATCAGCAGATCAATCCCCCTAAGAAAGAAAGACACTAACTTAAGAGGGGAAAAACGTTTATGGTTGCGTAAAAACATGCCTTTGTGCCCACTGTGCTCTCAGTATGAATACATCAGTGACCAAAATGGGTGGTGTTAAACACTGTATCGATCGTTACAACATGTTCAGTGTTCATTGTATGTTTTCAAAGGTCAATGGCTGTGGCTTGCTGTGTTATGGAGTAGGCTAGTATTTTGTCAAGCAACATATGAGTACACACAAGGAACATATTTTCATTAAATAATACGTGATTTGGGAATGAATTTAATTAGATTATGCTCATACTGAAACCAATGTCAAAGTCTACATAAAGAAAATGAAGCGTGGACATTTTTCAATCCATAACCATTAAATAAAATCATTTTGAAGTAGTTGTAGCTGTGTACTTGAATTTTAAATTTGGTCTACTGTACTTTCGTTGAGATTGGGCTACAATAAAGGCACATGCAGTGTTTTGTAATGGATTTTCTTTTTCTATTTACATGTTGCATGTGGAAGTTGACTCAATATGAAGGAACAGGGAGAGGAAAATACATGCAAAATCAAAAGCTAGCAGTTGGATTTTGAGTAGATTTTAATCTTATCAGTGATTTAACAACTCTGGGTCTGTGATCAAAGATGATCATGTATAATAGCCTAGTGGCATAGAGAGATCACACACAGATAAAAGATAATTGGTGTGAAGCTCATTTGTTTGAACATCGTCTGACCTATTTCAGATTTAAGTTTTTTAAATACGAATGCATTAAAAATCCATGTAATACTCTCAGAGCCCGAGGGAGCCACAAGACATATTCTTTCTTACATATTTTCTTGGATTTATTCATTTAAATTGGACATTTAAATGAAATGAAAATGTTAACAAAAAGAACTCCAGTTTTATTATCCGTCTACTTAATTATATTTTGATTACTTTGAGATTATTTTATATTACACTGACTCTCATAAACTATGCCATTGGCACTTTTCTTTTGCCTGTGGCACATTTTATATTAAAGTGTACATATTTTCTCACTGTGAAATATATATAGAATCAGAATCGTTTTTATTAGCAAGTAGGGTTACACATAAGAGGAATTTCCTTTGGTATATGTGGTGCATATAAAGACATAGATAGAAGAATATATTATATATAAGCAAAGATGGATGAACATCGATAGAGAAAACATGAAAATACATTAAATAAAACACATAAAACTGCTGCTTGGTGCCGCATGAAGCCCGTGTGAACAGTCCCAAAAGACAATCACAAGATCTTTGTAAACACCGGTGAAATCCCTTCCCCTCTGCCACTGTATCTTTTGGCTGTCTTGGCAAAAAGACAAGGAGTCAGTTCTTCTAATTCTCATTTAACACGAGGAGCAGATGTGTGCTGACATGACTCTCTGAGAGGTTGTCTGTTTGGCTAACTTAGTGATGTAGATCAACAATGACAAGTGAAAAAGCTACCAGCGGGTGTTTGTGGCTGAAACACCTGCTGGAGCGGGACACACACATGGGCGCCGGGCTAACCTTGCCTGGAGAACCTACAGGCTCATAAGGGGCAGAGACAAGAGTAATGTGTTGTGACATATTTCAAAACTGAGCCCTCTAATTAATGTAAGACTAAGCAAGTTAACCTGTTTAAGCCCATTTTAAATCAATAGCAATTCGGACAGGAGTACTCTGGGACCTCAATATAACATTTGCTATTCTTTTGGGGATTAATCCAGAGCTGTTATTTAATAAGGGTCTAACACCGTATCGTAAAATGTGTGTAAGTATTTAGTGCCCCTCAAATAAATCCACTGAAATGTAACGTCTATGTAAAGAATGCTTCTTCTCTGCTGAGGTTTCAGACAGACGAACACAAACTAACCAGAAGTTGTAAGTATACAAGCTGATTCACTCGCTTTCCACATGTGAGCACTGACAAATACATTTGTTGGACTTATGTTTGATCATTATTAAAGAATATTCTACTACTTAGAAGTATTCTTCTACGATTTTAAGATTTCCATATAGCAGTTCTCCACTGGGATAGAAGATTTTTGCTAAGCTCGGATCAAGGGACCGTTTGTAGTCATTTAAATAGTCCGCTCCATTTAACAAAGTCAGCTGTGGCCAAAAACACACATTAGCTTTCCGTCTGTTACTGTCTCAGAAAACACCATGGAATGTTCTTGGAATATTCATTTTTGTATTTGTGGAGAGCACGAAGACTGAATTCTGTCTTCAGTAAAGAAAGGGAAAGGAGAACAAAAGAAAAAGAAAAAAGTGTGAGAAGGAAATAGGTGGCTCAGGATGGAGAGATCAGCAGAAATAGAACAAATAATTTTCGAGTCCATGCTTAATGTAAAATTAAATGTCAAATAAACTAAAGTATATTTTTAAATGAAATACATTCATTATATTGTAATTGTTTTTGTTTGCTTAGAAACTGATTGAAATGTCCATACTACTAAAGCATAATCAATCCCATCTTATTGGCTGGTTCCACTTTAAAATAATACTGTGTTACACATTTCTTGTTTTAACACAACTATAAGATACTGTATGTCGGGTCACACTGTAAGAGGCAGGTGTGATTCAGGACAATAATTATCATGGTTCTTATTCCTGTTAACTATAGCTCATTAAATGCTCCACATGCATGACACTGCATGACTCCTGCTCAGACCCTCGATAGTAAAATGGATGGCTTTGCAGCATAAGTCTGTTTTGTTCTAATTTGATAAAGAAAGTAAAGAGAAAATAATACAAATGGCTTATATCCAGAACTAAGATAAACAGGGGGGAACAGAATGGGAGCGATGGTTGGAGGCGAATCTGCCAGTGGAGAATTAACAACAGCCAGGCGCTGCTGCTGCTGCTGCTGCTGCTGGCTTAACTATTGCATGTCTTCATCACTGAAAGGTTACCATGAACAGTACTGACAGTTCTGACTACTAGGCTCTGGCTGGCATGCTTTACTCATAGCATAGGGAGAGGAAGAGGATAGAGAGAGCAAAGGAAATACAAGAAAGGAACAAGCAGAAGAGGCAATAAAAGAGCAGGAAGAGATGGCAGGAGAGTAAAGGGGTTAAGGAATGGGGAGGGAAAACGGAGATCAGAGGAACAACAGTCAAAGAGATGGGGGGGGGGGTAACATGGAGACCTGAAGTGAACAAAGATGACTGCGTGATGCTGAATCATTAGTCCTGGAGTAACAGCTCTCGTCACAGTGCCATTTAGAAAGGGTGGGAAGAGGACAATTGGCCGAGATAACTGCACTGGACTATTTCTGTACACAGGGACAGAACTAAAGTTTGATGTCATATGAAGACTTTAACATTACAAATTGTGTTGAATCGTTGGTAACGGAATAAATACAAACTAAAAGCATTGGCTCATCAGCTATGCTTTCTGTGTCTCTCCCATCTTCAGGCTGATTTTGCAAGGAGATATTTAAGTTCCCAATAGATCCCCTTCGACATTTTTCTCTCTTTCACTTAACAGTAAGGCCCCACCTAGGGTGTCCTCCTGTGCCACTACCAACTGACTCTTTTCCTTCATTCTCTACTGACAAATAACTCAGTTCCTCCATATCAGGTGTAGTATCTGTATTGCTCTGTTGATTAAGACAAATATGTTTCCTTTTCTTCTTTTATGGTTCAAAAGCTAGAATGCAGCCTTGTTACTACAGTGCTAATTGGAGCTATAGTGTAATGTCATTTCTATAACCTTATAGCCTGTAGTGTGGAATCTATGCTTGCTATAAAAGGCCACAATCTATTTAAATGTTGCCCATTTTGACAGAATATCAATTTTCCAATGCTAATTTCGACTAAGTGATTGACTGCTGCTGCTGCTGGACATTTAGGATCGTTCTGCTCTCTTTCACCCTGAATAAGTAATTATAGAATGATCGAAAATCTATTTTTTCACGAGTCAGTTTGTCATGTGATGTATGCTGTGATTCAAAATGAATATTGAAGGATTGACATCTACATTCTCAGATATATTTTAGCTAAGAAACAGAGGTCGCCTTATCGCATGACTGCTACTGTAGTTGCATACAGAGGATTGGTGTTTATAATCTAAAATAGATGTTTTATTTCAATGGCTTGTATTGGGTTGCATTTGATCAGTGTTCAGAAGCTTGAAGATTAGGAATCTCTTTGCATATGTGGTTTTACTGTAATAGTCTCATTATAGTGACTCAGAAAAAACAGACAGATTCTTACACAAAAATACAAAACAGAGATCTTGCAGAAAAATACAAAGAGGGCCGAGGCAAAACCCTCGAACCTCCTGGTGGACACCGGTGGTCAGGGAAGCCGTCCGACTGAAGAAGGAGGCCTTCAGGGATTTGTTATGCCAGGGGACTCCCGAGGCAGTTGCAAGGTACCGACAGGCCCGAAGGGCAGCAGCCTCATCCGTGGCCGAGGCAAAGCAGCGGGTGTGGGAGAAGTTCGGAGAAGACATGGAGAAGGACTTTCGGGCGGCACCAAAGTTGTTCTGGAAAACTGTCCGACACCTCAGGAGGGGGAAGCAGGGGACCATCCAAGCTGTGTACAGTAAGGATGGGACGTTGTTGACCTCAACTGATGGAGTGTTGGGACGTTGGAAGGAACACTTTGAGGAACTCCTGAACCCGACAACTCCGCCCTCTATGTTAGAGGCAGAGCTGGAGTATGACGGGGGATCAACACCAATCTCCCGGGGGGAGGTCACTGAGGTCGTCAAACAACTCCACAGTGGCAAAGCCCCGGGGGTGGATGAGATCCGCCCGCAAATGCTGAAGGCTCTGGGTGTTGAGGGACTGTCATGGTTGACACGTCTCATCAACGTTGCGTGGAAGTCGGAAACGGTACCGAAGGAGTGGCAGACCGGGGTGGTGGTTCCCCTTTTTAAAAAGGGGGATCAGAGGGTGTGTGCCAATTACAGAGGCATCACACTACTCAGCCTCCCCGGGAAAGTTTACTCCAAGGTACTCGAAAGGAGGGTCAGGCCGATTGTCGAACCTCAGATTGAGGAGGAACAATGCGGATTCCGTCCTGGTCGTGGAACGACGGATCAGCTTTTTACTCTCGAAAGGATCCTGGAGGGGGCCTGGGAGTACGCTTATCCGGTCTACATGTGTTTTGTAGACTTGGAGAAGGCGTATGACCGAGTTCCCAGGGAGTTACTGTGGGAGGTGCTGCGGGAGTATGGGGTGAGGGGGTCTCTACTCAGGGCCATCCAATCTCTGTACTCCCAAAGCGAGAGCTGTGTCCGGGTCCTCGGCAGTAAGTCTGACCCATTTCCGGTGAGGGTTGGCCTCCGCCAGGGCTGCGCTTTGTCACCAATCCTGTTTGTAATATACATGGATCGGATTTCGAGGCGTAGTCGTGGGGGAGGGGGTCTGCAGTTCGGTGGACTAAGGATTGCACCACTGCTTTTTGCAGATGATGTGGTTCTAATGGCTTCATCGGTCTGCGACCTTCAGCACTCACTGGATCGGTTCGCAACCGAGTGTGAAGCGGCTGGGATGAGGATCAGCACCTCCAAATCTGAGGCCATGGTTCTCAGCAGGAAACCGATGGACTGTCCACTCCAAGTAGGGAATGAGTCCTTACCCCAAGTGAAGGAGTTCAAGTATCTCCGGGTCTTGTTCTCGAGTGAGGGAACAATGGAGCGTGAGATGGGCCGGAGAATCGGAGCAGCGGGAGCGGTACTGCAGTCGTTTACCGCACCGTTGTGACGAAACGGGAGCTGAGCCAGAAGGCAAAGCTCTCTGTCTACCGGGCCATTTTCATTCCTACCCTCACCTATGTTCATGAAGGATGGGTCATGACCGAAAGAACGAGATCACGGATACAAGCGGCCGAGATGGGTTTCCTCCGCCGGGTGGCTGGTGTCTCCCTTAGAGATAAGGTGAGAAGTTCGGTCATCAGGGAGGGACTCGGAGTTGAGCCGCTCCTCCTTCGCGTCGAAAGAAGCCAGTTGAGGTGGTTCGGGCACCTAGTTAGGATGCCACCTGGGCGCCTCCCTAGGGAGGTGTTCCAGGCACGTCCAGCTGGGAAGAGACCAAGGGGTAGACCTAGGACCAGGTGGAGGGATTATATCTCTTCGCTGGCCTGGGAGCACCTTGGGATCCCCCAGTCAGAGCTGGTTGATGTCGCCAGGGAAAAGAAAGTGTGGGGCTCTCTGCTGGAACTGCTACCCCCGTGACCCGACCACTGATAAGCGGGAGAAGATGGATGGATGGACATAACATTGATTCTGTGTAAAAAGAAAAACAAATCACAAAGACACAAATGGAATTCTAATTTATAGATACGTGTAAAAGATAAGCAACTGTGCTATAACAAGACAGTGTTCATCCATGCTCAAAGCTAGCTTAGTTTGTTTGCAATAACGTTTGTGAGTCTTTGGATTTGAACCAAACACAGATTATAGTTTAGATTTATGAGACAATGATATTCATTTTAATTAATCCTGAAGGGGACATGAATGTATGTGCACCATGTTTGGCATCAATGCGTTTTCTAGACATTGTACCCAGTATGACCCCAAATGGAAAAGTCACGTGTTCAGCAGGCTTCATCCTTGGGGTGAAGGTTCATGAAATCCTGTAAATTAATATTTAATGGCAATCCATAAACATTTGTTGAGATATTACAGTCTGTTCGCTCAGACCTTTGATTGATGAAACAATGCCTTGATAAAGCCGCCTCTCTTTACACAGCCTCACCTCAATTTGGTTAAAGGGCAAGCCGTCACAGTCGAGTACCCATTTGTCCGTTCAGGATATTACGAGCTATGTCTGGATATACAGTATCAGATAAATATGTTCAGCAGCATCTGCATCTTTTCATTCTTGTGGACCATTGCTTCTCTGCAGATGCTACAAAATATGTTATAGCCTAGAGGAGAGCGATTAATACAATGGCTGTCTCCAACTCTGACGCAGTGTGTGATGTCGTTGTAGCATATTAACGTAAATGAAATATTTCCTGAGATTAGAGATAGCCATCATTCTGCCATTTTCGGCCAGGCCATGTAATAGGAAAAGTGTGGCCTGCAAACATTTATGTACAACAAACCTTGGTTTTATGGTACTATCACACTTGCACATATCACCCCTAATCACCATTAGGGCTGGGTTAGGGGAACATCGATTCACATAAGAATTATACTATTATGGATTAAATTGTGGAAACATGTTTCAAGGAGGATGTGTATGGGAAGGACCTCTATATTACAGCTCCAGCCCCCGATCGCTAATGTGCAGACTCTAAATCTCTAAAGCTTAGATGGCAACTTCAGTTTTTAGGGTATTTTGGATATACTTTTGCATTGTTAATCTATACGTCTATGTGTCAGAGAGACATGGTAATATATACTTAATTTAGTTGGAATGCTGATACAGCATTCCAACTATATGTTATATGGACAAAAAGTGTATTATTCCTCCGGAATTTTGCACATCTTCTCCTCCTGCATTGAACATCGCAGAAACTCCGTTCAAACATCAAAACGTTCAGCTCGGTCGGGAATCGATGGCTATTACTTTTCTCAGTCATAACTTTCATAATTCCAGAGATACATCCCATAATACATCACATTTTTAACATGTAAGTCAATGGAGAAATTCTTCAGACTTCAACAAATCTTCATGCGACTTCAACTGCTAACTGTTCATTCATACTTTCACTCAGAAACCTCATTCCAACTTTAAAATGTTACACATCTTTCTGACATTATTCGTGTAACACAACTTTTAAATTTGATTCTTACTTTTAGAGATATTAAATATTGTTTTGACCTTGTTTTAGAGGTTTTCTTCAGATTTTAACATTAACTAGAGTGCGTGATGTCACAGCTAGAGGGTAGGAAATCTTGAAATTTGCCTTCATATTTTCTCTTAAAACTGCCATAATTCCCAAACCCTACATTCCTGAGACATCATTTTTCATGCCAAACCTAGGAAAACATCTCGTAGCTTGGAAAATGACAAATAATTAAGCAAAAATAATTAAACAAAATGCCTCTTGAGGGCATGAAGTGACAAAAACGTTCAACATGTCTCCTTTTAAGCCCATTGTAATTTCAGGCTGCCAAAAAGGTCACATTATTAACCCGAAAGTACAAAAATTATTAGTTTTGAAAATTTCACAGATATCTGTTACGGTTCTTCCACAAAACGTTCACATGTAAGAGGTTTATCTCTCAATCAGAACAATGGAAACCTTTGATCTCTGGACACCTCGTTAGTTCAAATATAAGCACCTGTGTAATGGAACACGATGATGTCATAACTCCAACTGACATGCTCAGAGCAGCAGACTTCAGATAAAGGTTAATGGTCCTGCCCTCAACAGCTCTATGTCAATTATGGGGTGTCATCATCATATGCCGAAGATCAAGAGAAGAGAGAGAGAAGAGAGAGAGGGCGATCAAGAGAAGAGAGAGAGTAATGTAACCTCATAATGTAATATATAATTACTATGAAAATGTTCAAAAAGTGCTCAAACTTCACATGTGTGCCAACAGTCCAGCCGTGAAGACATCTACAGGACAGTTTTGAGATTTCTTCAAATGCTGTTGCCATGGCAACACAATACTCGCCTTGAAACACGGTTTTCTCATAACTTCAGTGAAAATACTCCAAACAGCCCAAAACTTCACAGGTTTGGTAACGATGCAGCCATCAACGCATCTAGCGTATTATGGGGTGTCATCAAATGCCGTTGCCATGGCGACAGACCACTCGCCATGAAACATGATGTCGCTGTAAGTCCAATCGACACGGTCCAATCCACCCCCAATCTTCACTTGTATATCACCGGTCCATGCCTCAACAGCTCTACGCCAAATCTGAGATCTCACCATATGCTGTTTCCATGGAAACGCATCCCTCGCCATAAAAGACGATGTCGCTATAGCTCCTATGAAAATGTTCAAAAAGTGGCCCAAAACTTCACAGGTTTGGTAACGATGCAGCCATCAACGCATCTAAGCGTATTAAGGGATGTCATGGCGACAGATCATTCGCCATCAAGTTAGTTCAAAAGTTTACGGTTCAAATATTCTGCTGCTATTCCAAGCCTTTTCACTTTCTTTTCTTCTCTCATCACACATTCAAGCCCCCAGTGTTCATGTATCATTTCAATCTAAATTATTCACTTTCTTCTTACACATTACATTTCAGCATAGCAGTTTAGCATCAGCTTTTCAGCATAAAGCATTCCCACTAGCAATTTCTTCAGGAATTGCATTCTCTAGTTCTATATACTGTTGACCCCAAGATATGTTGTTATTTTTTGTTTTTATATTTGCCCTACTTAAAATCGACTAAGAACCCTGAAAGACTAAACTAACATTACATAACATCCCCCCCAAAAATAAAGGAAGTGTCTTGCTGATAGTGTGGAGCAAATTTAAGCAGAACAAATATCCGGTCCACTATTTACTGTGTGCTGAGGACATTTGAAAGGATGTGAAGCTACCACTGCATCCACAGGGTCTAAAATAGCTTTTCACCATATTGCACTCACAGGATAGGAGAGGCACTTCATACATACATGAACAAAACAGATAAGATGGCCTCAGGCATCGAATTAGGACCGAACTATAGCCTCCTCTCTTTTCCCCTCGTGTTATTTCCGTGCAGCCGCTCATGGCATAGTAAACCAAATAATCCACTCGTTATCACAAAGCACATCATTATTCGGTAATAGCCTATCCATGTTGACACCCCATTAGGCATAGGAAATGTGGGTAATGTGCTATACCACCATAGATTATTCTCCATCCCAAGGGACGTATGTGAAAGGCAGTGAGAAAATGAGGAAGTGAACTATGCATTTAATGCCATTTTTTTATGAAAGCATGTTGTTAAAGGCATTGTTACCCATGACTTTTAACCTTCATTATTCTGATTTGATAAGGGTAGGTGAGTTATGATATGACAGACAGGACTCTATTAATATAGAAAAAACGTTATCATGTGATTCACCATCTGATGAGAGAAAAAGGAGAGAAACAAAGTGAAGCTCAGGGAGCTGGTCACAGAAAGATAAAAAAGGAGGAAGGAGTGAATGGGGGGAAGGATATCGAGAGAGAGATGAAGACGAGGAGATGCAAAGCAAGAAAGAGAAATGGATTAAGTGTGAAAGGAAACTCTGGAGGAGGAGAAGTTCCTCTAGCTTTGAAGCCGTTCAGGTTTGCTTCCTCTGACCTGGCAGACAGACATTTCCTCACACTCTAGTTCACTGCACCGAGACTGGAGGCACGTTTGGTCTTCAAATTGCGTAACTGAGGTTAAACTGCGTTTTCATGGAGGTCAAAAATATTTCTGAATTCAAATTTGAATCCACTGAAAAAAGTTAAGACGAGAATAAGCTGGTCTGGAATGATTTTTAACTTCGGCTTGACATCTTTTTGACACACACCCTATCTTTTTGAAGCAGTCAGTTACCAAAATTATCTTTCTCTTGTAATGGGGAATGAGTGATTTCCCCCTGCTCTATCCCTTCTGCTGGTTAAAAAAACATAATATCAGAAGTGTTTCACAGTCCCTGAAAATGTTCTTGACAAGCTCAGCTCTCTACAGTGCAAGTGGTCTTTAGAGTGTTTTACATATAAATATGCTGATGCATACTTTCTAGTTGTACTGTATGGATGAGGGTGTTATGGCTGCTGAGCACAACTGTGGGAGGCACTCTATCTTCAGGCTATCAATCCCCTCTCTTTCCCTCTCATGCAAACCATTTGCACCATCTTGTCTTCATTTTGTTCAGATAATAGTTGGATTATGCACAAACACTGGGTGGACAGAAAGCTTCTATCTCCAACTAGCTGGATTCTTTTTAGAGTTTCATCCTTCAAAAGACCAGATAAATACCCTTTACATAGGGTTTAAAATGTGCATGTACTTGAACAGTTCTTTATTTTGCTTGACAAAATAAGTATGTAAGTTAATTTACCAGGAGTGTTGCTAAGCAAATCCAAACATGGTGGTCACTGAAAGTATTTCCGATCATTGATGTATTTGAAATATATATTAAGCAAAGTAAAAAGTACATTTTGTTAGAATTCTTCCCCTGAAATAACGTTAAATCAGACTTGGATAGTTAACCTTATTCTGAAATTAGAGCAGTTTCTTATCAGATTGATAAATGCTTGAGAGACCTATTCTCCTTGATATAACTTGATTTGATCCTTCAGTCAGAGAGGGAGAGTAAGATGTGAAAAAAAGAAAAAAACAGAGATTAAGAAAACACAGAGATAGAATAAAAGGGAGCAAGAGAGAGTGACTGAAAGGTAAATAGAGGGGAAGAAAGGGGACAGAAAAACGTGAGAGAAGAATGACAATAAAAGAGAGACTGGTTGTAAAAAATGATATCGATAATAGACCTCATCAATCTTCAGTCTTCAGTTAAGCAGCATTTCACCAGCTTGAACAATCAATCAAAAGGTGATACTATCTGATATCAAGTAAACCTGTAATCTTGCTGTCAGGCTCATATGCTTGTGTACATTCCAATGAGTGTGTTCACATCCACCAGTGCTATTAGCATAAATGCATAACAAACCTAAGAAAACAAAACAACAACATTTTTTTTTCAAAAACACAAGAATTGTGTAGAGATGTACATGCTCAATTTAATTTCTAAAACGAAACAAAAGTCATATTACCATCATGTTTTCAACATTATTTAACGGTTTAAAGTTTGATTGGTTAATACATTCAGCACTTTTTTTAATGCCACCCAACTGGTGGATTATCGCCACCTATTGTTTAGTGGTTAGAAAAGGCATTCATTTGTATTCAATTTACTATTTCTCAAGTAAATCAGGAATACTTTCTGTTACATTGAAATGGACATTTTTGTTGGAAAGTTTGACATTATTATTTTTGGTTGACACATGGTTTATCTTGACTTCAGACAAAAACTAAATAAAAACACCTGAACACACACACACACCATACCACAGCACACACCCACACCTCAAGACAGATGTCATCCCAACGACTTCATTTATTTTCCGCCGCTGGCTTTACATACTGACCTTTCTAAGCGGTGGCTGTGGAGTGGTGGAAGAGTGGCAGGAGCAAGGTCCGAAAGGTGCCTGTATGTGTTTCTGGCTGTGTGCTTATGTGTATTTGTGCAACACATTCATGGCTGGGTGTTTCTGTGTTTTTTTTGTAATTTCGTTGCCAGTCCTTGTGAGTGTATGGTGTGTCTACAGAGCATCGTGGTGCTTTTAGCTTTGTGCTCCAGGGCTTTGTATCCGTTCTCCAGAGAATATGAAAGGTGAATGTACAGAGTATTTTATAATGTCCTCTTGAGAGAGAGAGAGAGAAATAATTTGACGCATTGGATGATATGCATACTTACTTGCAATGAGGAACTCATTTAAACACAAAATGCTTCTTTTATATGATGGAAAAGAGAGAGAGAGGGCACATTCTCAGCATATGGTCCACTAGTTAAAAACATTTAATCTACCCTCCATGTGATGTTTGCACTCTGTGGCATGGATTTAATACCCTGCTTCACATTACAATCCTTCTGGAGCTGTAGATAAGAATATTTAAAATGTTGCTTTTTCTTATATTTCCACAGTTTAGCAGGAAACGTCCCATCAGTTGCTTCAAAGGTCAAATTACACTGTTAACCTCAATTACCCCATGCTTTACAACAGGGGCTAGAGATCACAGGCATGATGAGGAGATTCATTTTAGTATAGCCAGAGGTGTTTTTGGACAGATAGCATCATCTCTCCCTCTCTCTACCTCTCTCTCTCCTCACTCTGTCTAATTCTACCTTGTCTTTTCTCTTTACCCATCACCACCTCTACAACACAATCAATCCTTCAGCTGATCTGTGTGTGTGTGTGTGATGTGTGTGTGTGTGTGTGTGTGTGTGTGTGTGTGTGTGTGTGTGCGTGTGTGGTGTGTGTGTGTGTGGTGTGTGTGTGTGGTGTGTGTGTGTGTTGTGTTGTGTGTGTGTGTGTGTGTGCGTGTGGGTGTGTGTGTGTGCGTGTGTGTGTGTGTGTGTGTGCGTGGTGTGTGTGGTGTGTGTGTGTGTGTTGTGTGTGTGTGTTGTGTGGTGTGTGTTGTGTGTGTGTGTGTGTGTTGTGTGTGTGCGTGTGTGTGTGTGTTGTGTGTGTGTGTGTTTGTGTGTTTGTTGTGTGTGTGTTTGTTTGTGTGTGTGTGTGTGTGTTGTGTGTGTTGTGTGTGTGTGTGTGTGTGTGTGTGTGTGTGTGTGTGTGTGTATTGTAATCTTGCTATCTGATACTGTCAATATGTATTGAAAACCCTCTTAAAACCTTGCTTAACATTTAGCAAATGAAATTTGAAACATTTTCTATGAACTGCAACTTTAGAAAACAAAGCTAATCGAACAAACACAAGCAACTGAATACAACATCATCCCTCTGATAACACATACATCGCATACTGAAACAAACCCCAAATAAGGAAAAGCTGAAAGTCATGATGAACACACCCTGGGTTAAATGCCCTCCAAGGCGTTCTGGTGTGAAAGGACGTTAAAAATCGAATGTAAAAGCTAGATGTGTCCGATGTTGCCGGAAAGCACCATTAACGCTTGGCGCTAAAGACTTGAAATCCAATGGACAGTAACAGCTTCTAATGCAAATATCGAACATGAGTGGTGACAGAAAAAAAACTGTAGAACAGTAAAGGTGGCCAGAGGGGAAATCGACATATTTATGAACTTAATGATGAATGTTAGGGTTGTAAATACAGTATATATCTACATATCAAATTTCCATTAGTATACAATACAAATCAGCCCAAAAGTAGTTTCATCTGCACACTTGAATCTTAACGTTTTTTGGTTTCGTTGCGTTGCTACTTTCTATAGAATATAAAAAATATATATATCAAATATATTGAATCCGATGCCTTATAAGAACTGAAAGTGCAATAGCTCTTATACAACTACTATTATCTGAACAAATATGTGTACAAAGATGTGTTTACTCCTCTTCCTTCTTCAACTGTTGCCATTGATCAGGTCTCACTGAAACTCACACACACAGATGCTTTTAAGCAGTGAAAGATGGGATAATGGAGGTGCCACAAGACCATGAAATACCTACATCATGCACAGTGATTGTCTAATGTTTGTGACACTGTTTTTATGGAGGTAAAATGTCTCAGCAAAGCTCATTTCCACGATATACATTCCATTTTTATTGTTTTAGCCCCCTTAAAAAAAATGTGTCAAGCTAAAACATAAATGTATCACATACTTTGCCTAAATTTTTCTTACCAAACAATATAAGAAGAGTCTGGTTGCAGAGCTCGAGGCTTGAGACCACCTCCTCCGTTGGACCCTTTGCAGTAAAAGCTTTGAGAAGGAAATTATGTCTGAAATTGTATACGCTAGAGACGATCATCTGGAAACATTTAGGTTATTTCAGCCATTTATTTATTGTCAATATTTCTTTAGGTGTCAAATAAATTATTTAAAGTTCCCCTTAGAAAATTGTTTTTTTTAACAGTGGAAACACTTTTGCTGGTATAATAAAAACCTCCCACTACATTGAGCCTTTACTAAAATGCCACAGAGCTGGTGTCCCACCTAACCAGTGACCCATTCAACCAGTTAGCATTACTTGACAGTGAAATTGGAAACGTTGTCATTGGCCAGTGACCTATTAACACCAAATGTGTGCATGAGTGTGAACGTGGGTAGATGGCGGTGGTAGGGTCTGATATATGAATCTGAGCTGGTGGGTATGCATGTGCAGATTGGTGAGTATATGTGTGGCGTGTTGCTGTGTACTTTGAATATGCTTATTTTCCCCGTTTGATTGTTTGGCTCTTGTCTGTACTACTGTATATATGGAATATGCGTGTGTGTGTGTGTGTGTGTGTGTGTGTGTGTGTGTGTGTGTGTGTGTGTGTGTGTGTGTGTGTGTGTGTGTGTGTGTGCGTGCGTGCGTGCGTGCGTGCGTGCGTGCGTGCGCGTGCGTGCGTGCGTGCGTGCGTGCGTGCGTGCGTGCGTGTGTGTGCCTTCCAAATGACACCTGCACTGCAGAAGAAGAGTTTTCCAAGGTCAGGGTTAAATCAACAGAAATTACACAGCTGCCAAAACCTATTACTGCAGAACCGTGCAACACAGGGCCTACCCAATGGGCATGGACCACTCATTGAGTGTACTAAGCAAACACACATGCATCTGTGCACATTAACACACTGTAATTTGCTTGTGTGTGTGCATGTAAGTGTGTATAATCACCCTGCAATACAAAAACAAATCATAACTGCAACACACAGGTAGGTCACACATGTGCCATGCCTGTGCTCATCATTTGTAATATATTTTCTTCATGACACACATTATTTATTGTTTATACATTTTCTTTTTGACGTTTTCTCTTCACTTGTCTGCCTGATTCAAACAGAAGCATAAAATAGAAATACATGATACTCAATTATCTATGGTACTAAAGACAAAACAAGACTAATGTGACTGTGTGTTAATGAACAATGTCAGAAAAAAATATATTAAGGTTAGTAGATTTCAACCAGGCATGAAAAACACATAGCTTTTTCTAAAAGATGCTCAGATCCCCAGTCACGCTTCCTCTGACCCACCTCAATTCTCTCCCTCCTACATTCACACAGAGTGAAGATTGACCTTTCACAGCAGTCTCTCAGCCATTTCACAGTTATTAATCTATGCTAGCTGCACACAAGTAGAAAATCAAGTCCTTGCTTTTCTAACAGTAATTTGCATCAACTATGAAATTGTGAGGACGCCGACAAAGCAGCTAACACCTTGGTGAATAGATAAGGATAATGAAAACATGAGGTACCCGAGGCTTGCACAAGAATTGGTCTTGCAGAACTGTATAATGATAGATGAGAAAGAGATAAGGCTTTAATGGTTCAAAACAAAAAATCGTATCCCTTTCAACCTTTATATATACAGTCTATGCTTTCAACGCTTATAGGGATTTCTTTTTTCATAGCTATGTTCCACTCAAGGTACCTAATAATCAAATATGAAAACATTCATAATTCTGTAAAAGGAAAACATAGAAATAAAAAAAATCAGTTAAACAATGACTTAAATAACTAATAATTGACATGTATGTGTATATCAAAGAACATTCATTTAAAAAATGACAATAAACATGGTGCACATTTGGTATATGAGCACCAAAGCTCAAGGCTTGAATTTAAGGGAGGAAACAAAATCACAAAATGAGGTAAAGCAAAAACACTCTCTGAACCGCTCTATTGGTTAGTTAATAATCACTTCCTGTTTTCATTACAGATGCTGGTAATGATGATGATAGATGGTGGTAACGCTGAGTTTTTCAGGCTACACTTCATTTGCTGCCCACTGAAGAGGAGAGGGAGGGCAATGGAGGAAAGAAAGATGCAGATGCAGAGATGAAGTGTCCCCAGGCGTCTTCTCTATTGACCCAAGAACTGAGAACTCAAAGAAGGTGCCGAGTCGGGTCCCATTTGACTTCCTTAGCCCTGCGATTCTCTCTCTCTCTCTCTCTCTCTCTGACGAAGGTAACTTTGTCCCTGATGGCTTTGGGCCTTGCATATGTGCACATGTTTATACAGTTTATATTATTTATTGATGTAGTGTTTATTGTATTTTATTTTGAAATGTGTTCCCCTTTCCCCATGTCTGTTGCCATTGATTGTGTGCACCTGGTGCTCTGTGGTGTCTCCTCCCCCCTCACCTGTGTCCTGTTGGGTTGATTGAGTTGGGCATTTAGGCTCTGGGGTTTTGCTGTTTGGGGGAGAGTGTGTGTGAGATCCTTGTGGCTGCAGGCTGTGGTCAGGGAGAAACAGCAGGATTGAGGCTGTGTGTCATGTGTAGTGATGGCGAGATGAAGCCTTATGAAGCTTTGAAGCTTTCGAGCCAATTGGTTCGCAAAAGGGTTCATCTCATGAGGCTTCATCATGGGCTTCATTTGAACACAAACCCCCTGCTGGTCAAAGTGTGTAAAACAGGCAGATTAGACATCTCAACAGAGTGCTCCATCTCATACCGAGTTCCCAATGAGTAAAGCCTTAGAATAACTCTAAACAACGAACATTACATCATATTTTCATGTTAACAATATTGTATTTATTCCAGTTTAATGATTGTGATTGAAAAGCATAAGGAGGCTGGTACACATTGCAAAGAGGGATTTGTATTCCTTAATAATATTCATAAACTTGTTGTAGCCTGAGAAAGGCTAAACCATATCAAAGAATACATTTATTAACTACATTATCTCATTTAGCTGTAGCTTTTATAAACAACAAAAAAATACGTATTGTTCTGTCGTTGAACCAGGGACCCTGCAGTCATGAGTCAACTGCTTTCCAGCTGAGCCACAGCACACACACTGAATGTCCCTGAAAACACTGCAAGATATCTATTCCTGTATTTATTGATGTTTTTATTCCTACATTTATTTATGCTTGCATCCATTTATACTTATGACATGTTCCGACCTCTATATAAGTGAGGGTCTGAGCTCTCTTAATTCCATTGTGTCACCGGGCCCGGGTACAGGAGGGGTAATATGGTTCTTATTATACATCCATGGGTATTATGAGCGTTGTGGTTCAACCATAGACTGTATGGGTTCAACGGTTCAACCGATCTGAATCGCTTCCTGAAGCAGTCACGTGGTGTCGACAGGCAGCGAGGCTTCGTTTGTCATCGATGACGTCCCAAAACGATACAAGCCTCGATACATGCTTCACAAAAAGCTTCGGGGATTACTCGACACACGCTCCGAAGCCTCGGCGCAATACGTAACATCACTAGTCATGTGTTCCTGACTTAATAAATGCCCACACCGGGTTGTATTTTGGATGTTCTGCCTCTGCCTCCTTGCTTGGTCGGGCCGCTCAATTGTCAGCTTCACAATTGGTGTCAGAAGTGGGATTGACCAAGTGAGGAGGTGAAAATGCTGGAGGAGAATAACCACAAGTTTGAGGAACTAACAGAGATGATGTTACTCATGCAGTCTCAGGCAGCCGGAGAGCAGCAGTTTTTATGGATACAGCAACAGGTATCTGAGATAGAAGAGGAACGGAGACTCCGGAGGCAAGACGGCAGATTGGCTGAGGAGCTCGACCGCATCAATGTCCGGTATGGGGACCGGACCCAAAGAGGGGAAAAAGTGATGCAGCAGATTAAAGAGTACCGCATGGAGCTTCGGGAGTAGGACCGTAGAAAACAACAGGAGGAAGAAACATATAAGCGGGAGGAGCTGGTAAAAATCCTGGAGGAGAATAACCGCCAGATGAAGAGGGAATTTGAGCGAGCGGCCGCTAAGAAGCTGGAGAAGTTGAACATCAGCCTGCAGTGTCACCTGCAGCGCAGCACGGAGGAGAAGGAGGAGCACGAGAGGGAGCTCATCCAGATGAAGCAGCAGATAGCCTTTCTGATGCAACTGCAGCGGTCCCGGGCAGATCCCGCTCAGCTAGAGAGGCCGCAGTCCCGGCTCTCTAGGAAGAAACTGGCAGAGGAGGAGCGGGTGAAAATGGCTGAGAAAATCAGTCAGGAGAGAGAGCGCGTCATGCTGCAGAAACAGCAGGAGCGCCGGGAGAGGAAGAATCAGATCCCGAAAAGGAAGAAAGGGAAGCTTCCTGTCGACTTCACGGCCCCCTCTGAGAAAACCCTGCTGCACAAGGGGAAGCAGGTTGTTGCCGTGGGGATAGACGTCCCAAAGGTAACCATTTCAGACGCTGAAGCAGACAGTACAGCTGAGACAGAGAAGCTCCTGGTTGATGAGCGTGTCAGGAAGGGGTACGATGAGGATCCGGTGCAGAGGCCGCTAAGGCTGGAGAAGGTCAGAGCCACTCCACCCATGGAACCCATGGAAGAAAGCAAAATGGCCAAGGCCAAAGAGAAATGCAACCATGTGCATCGCACGGTGATCCCTTGCCTTGCAGCCATCCAACTTTGCGGTTAAGTACCGGCCAGGGAAGTAATATGTATATGTGCACATGTTTATACAGTTTATATTATTTATTGATGTAGTGTTTATTGTATTTTATTTTGAAATGTGTTCCCCTTTCCCCATGTCTGTTGCCATTGATTGTGTGCACCTGGTGCTCTGTGGTGTCTCCTCCCCCCTCACCTGTGTCCTGTTGGGTTGATTGAGTTGGGCATTTAGGCTCTGGGGTTTTGCTGTTTGGGGGAGAGTGTGTGTGAGATCCTTGTGGCTGCAGGCTGTGGTCAGGGAGAAACAGCAGGATTGAGGCTGTGTGTCATGTGTTCCTGACTTAATAAAAGCCCACACAGGGTTGTATTTTGGACGTTCTGCCTCTGCCTCCTTGCTTGGTCGGGTCGCTCAATTGTCAGCTTCACACTCTCCCACATACACACATCATTATACGGAGAAAATCGGTTGCTCAAGCCTAGTGATCCCTCATCAACCACTCCTACAACTGATGACTGCAACCGCTTTATGGAAGTTTTGAAAACAAAAATTGAAAACATCAGGCTTAACATCGCCAAAGCCTCCTCAAACCAACCCGTCTCTCCACAACGTCCTGTACTTGCTCCATCAAATGCACCAACCCTAAACTGCTTAACGGAGGTCACGCAAGCTGAGCTTTCAAAAATCATCTCAGCTATGACCTCATCTAGCCTTGATCCTATCCCCACCTCCCTACTGAAAACCTGCTCTCCATCCATTATTCCAAATGCCACCATCATAATTAACAAATCCTTGTTGAGTGGTGAGGTCCCCCCCTCCCTCAAGCTGGCAGCCATCAGACCTGTCCTGAAGAAGCACAATCTGGATCCTGAGGTACTCACAAACTAACGCCCCATCTCAAACCTTCCTTTTCTAGCAAAAGTTCTAGAAAAAGTTGTTGCCCTTCAGCTTCATGAACATCTCCATACTCATGAGCTCTATGAAACCTTCCAGTCTGGTTTCAGACCAGCTCACAGCACTGAAACAGCTCTGGTCAGGGTTCTAAATGACCTGCTGATGGCGGCTGACTCTGGTTCCCCAAGCCTACTCATCTTGCCGTTGACCATCGCATCATGTGTCGGCGACTCCAGGAGGTGGGAATCGCTGGCAAGGCTCTGGACTTTTTCCACTCGTACCTCACAGGAAGACAGGGATATGTCCGTCTTGGAAAAAGCACCTCCGACATACACTGTGTCACCTCTGGTGTACCCCAAGGGTCAGTCCTTGGGCCACTGCTCTTTTTAATTTACATGTTGCCCCTGGGACAAATACTGAGGAGCCATAACATCAGCTTCCACACATATGCTGATGACACACAGATTTATTTCCAAACTGCCCCGGATAAACATCTGGCACTTTCAAATGTCTCAAGATGCCTGGAACACATACACCACTGGATGAGCAACAACTCCCTCCAACTGAATAGCAGTAAATCAGAGTCCATTCTGATTGGAACACCACATCAAACACAAACAACTGATATCCCTCATATCAGCATAAATGGCCACTCCATTCCCCTCTCCCCACTTGTAACGAGCCTTGGTGTGAAACTGGACTCATCCCTTTCATTCCAAGCACACATAAAGACGGTCTGCCAAGCCTCATACTACCACCTGAGAAACATCTCCAAAATGCGACACCCCCTCACCAAACCGGATGCAGAAAAACTGGTCCATGCCTTCATCACCTCCCGCATTGACTACTGCAATTCTCTGCTTGCAGGCATTCCAGCAAAAACCACTCCGAGACTACAATATGTACAAAACTGTGCCCCCCGATACTCACAAAGACACGCAAATCAGAGCACATTACCCCCATCCTTCACTCACTCCACTGGCTCCCTGTAACACACCGGATTAACTACAAAGTCCTCATAATGGTCTTCAACGCCATCAACCACACTGGCCCCACCTACCTACAGGAACTGCTAACCAGAAAACATTCCCATACCTCACGCACACTCAGGTCAGACAGCTCCAATCTCTGGCTGTTCCACGGACAAAACTGGTCAGCATGGGAAACCGTGCTTTTGTCACAAACGAGCTGAGGACCAAAATGCAAAACACGGGAAACCAGGGATAGTCGGTAACCAGCTTTATTGAAGGCAATAGGCTGGTAGGAGACAAAACGGCAGATAGTAGGCAAAGGGCTGGTCGGGGACAGGCGAGGGTTCCAGGAGAAAGCAGGACGGGAGTCGCAGGTACAGAACGGGTCAGGGAGCAGGCGAGGCAGGCTGGTCCAACCCAGTCTCACGAAAAAATGTGTAATAACTACGTTGGTCCACAACGTAGGACGTAGTATTTCTACAAAAACGCCTCTGAAATTGTAAGATCCCTACGTTTTTTTTCACCATTCATTCCAATGTCACGTTTCTTCAAATTTCTCCCTGCAGAAAAAAAAAACATGGCCGAACTTCGTTTTATTCTCGGTGTAAAATGCCTATTTTAAAGTTAGTTTGGCCATTAAAATGCGTTTTGATATCATTTGATGCGAGAAATATGAGTTGTTATTTCAGATTACTGTATGTGTGCAGTAGATGCACATGATCTTTAGTTTGCTAGTTATCACGAAGATTACTTCAGGAAATTGTGTCTATACAACGTTTTCATTGTCACCAAGGTGGTTGCTAGATGCTGCTATCGATATTATTTCTGTTATGTTGTGTAACTGTTTAATGGTGTTATCTTTATTGCTACCCCCTTCCCCGTCAATGTATAGTGTTGGTCCACAGCGCAAACGTATTAGTTTACCAAAATCCGCATCTAAAATTGTGGCATACGTTATTTTCCCCTGTGCAATTATCCATTTACTCAACAATAACACATAATTATCCTTGTGTTTATTTATTTGTTTGATTAATAAACACAAGTTGGAGTCCGTCAGGACCGAGGGTCGGACCAGCTCATTTGCTTTACAGAATATTACACCCGGAAGTAAGTATTCTCTCCGCTTCGCTTGACAAACCCCGTGATAGTCCTCAAGCTCTGTGATTGGAGAGTGTGCCGAGCGTCGAACAGCACTTGAAATGGGATGGAACCACGGCAGACTGTCCAAAACTGGATTTGAACGGGTCCACCCCGTCCCCCCCTCCCCCACCCCGTCCCCAGAACTACACATGCTGGCTATTGTGTTTCGCAACCATGTTCGCAACATGTTCTATGGCACGTCTCTACTGGGAGTTGTAGTTTTAAAAGACGTTTTCGTATTTCCCATAATAAGAAGTGGCCAGTATTAAACTGTGTACATCCCTCGAGGTGTAGGGGATAGGAAACACTCAAATGTAAAATATATAATTAATAAATGGGTGAAAATTGCTTGTGCCCATAATGGGCAGCTAAGGTCAGAAGAGCTTTATTTTAACAGCTGGTCTTATGTTTGAGAACCCTCCTGTTGTCAATTGATAAGCCTGAAACATGCACTTGTCAAGGTTCAGAGGCACATTTTGCAAATATGGCAGTAGCCATCGATCATCTTAAGATAAGATATACTTTATTGATCCCAAGTTGGAAACATTTGCGTTACATCAGCACGTGTAACAGTTGTAAATATGCAGTGGTGTTTATTTGTAAATCATTTAGTATAATCACACAAATTCTGTGTTTTATATTTAATAAATCTGTGTTCTTTATTTATTGATTGTTCAATACCTGACAAGGCCGGAGATGAAAAACTTTGGTAGCAGGTTCCTCAACAGTGCATTACAAGACATCTATCAATATGTGTGTACCTCCACCATTAAATTGTCGTATTCTGCACATTTCTTATACTATCTACATACATCTTATATAAGACCATAATACATATGTATAATATCAGTTAAAATAAGTGCTTCAACATAGTTAACATTGCTGGAGGTATACAATAAGTTTTTCATTCATTGCATAACTACACCGTTTGTGTATGATATGTCAATAAACCTTAGAAAATCTTGAAATCTTGAAAGGGATGTGCAAAATAGTCATTATATACAGTCTTTAATTAACTATTAGTAGAGAATAACGAGTAATGAATATACTTTATAGGGATCCTATTAATATCTAATAATAAAAATAATGAAAATTCAATAACATGCTTTAACCACTAGGTGTCCCTTTATATCAGCTGTGCACCTTTATGGTGTAAATACAGCCCATCTACCAATTGGATCAAATATAAAAGTCAGCCGAATTAGTGTTGATACTGCAAGGAGACGTATTGTGTGAAAAGAAATGTAAGATGTTGTTTAATGGCTGATATATTTATGATCCACGTCACGTTTTCAGTGTTGGCGGCAGTTCCTCATGTTTGTCTAGAAGTCTTCTCATCAGGGCTCTATAAATAGAGAACTACGGCAGATATGTAATATTTAATGCAGCCGAACCGTGTATTACAATGCCGTTATGTGATGACTTTCAAAGAGAAAAGCAAGCACACTCGGAATAAAGTGTTTTCGGTCTGTTTCCGGTATTTGTTTATGACGATGTGATGTGAGATGTGAGACTGGAATTGCACAGGGGAAAATAACGTATCCACAATTTTAGATGCGGATTTTGTTAAACTAATACTTTTGCGCTGTGGACCAACACTATACTTTGACGGGGAAGGGGGTAGCAATAAAGATTACACCATTAAACTGTTACACAACATAACAGAAATAATATCGATAACAGCGTCCCTAGCAACCACCTTGGTAACAATGAAAACGTTGTATCGACACAATTTCCTGAAGTAATCTTCATAATAACTAGCAAACTAAAGATCATGTGCATCAACTGCACACATAATCTGAAATAAAAACTCATATTTCTCGCATCAAATGACATCAAAACGCATTTTAATGGCCAAACTAACTTTAAAATAGACATTTTACAGGGAGAAATTTGAAGATCACATGACATTGGAATGAATGGTGAAAAGAAAACGTAGGGATCTTACAATTTCAGAGGCGTTTTTGTAGAAATACTACGTCCTACGTTGTGGACCAACGTAGTTATTACACGTTTTTTTATGAGACTGGGTTGGCTGGTCAGGGACAGGCAGGGTCGAAACCGGGTGAGCAATCTGAGGGTAATGCGGGAAAGACTGGCATGCTGCAAAGTACGATCTGGCACTGAGGTGAAAGTGAAGTGGGCCTAAATACTAATGGAGCTGATGGGTGTAACAGAGTGAGAGAGAGAGACAGGGTGTGACTACCAGGTGACTAAGGAATGTTAATGCAGAAAATAGGTGAGTGAGAAAGCAGACAGTGACAGCTTTCTCCTCCCTGGGTCCACGTCTGTGGAATCAGCTTCCAGAGAACATACGGACCTCGGCATCACTCTCAGTTTTTAGGAAATACCTCAGGACCCACCTGTTCCACACCACATTTTACTGACTGTCCTTTACTTTATTTTATTTATTTTTAAACCTTTTATGCTCTTAACCTTTTATTTTTATTTTTTATATTGCCATATTTTATCCAATATTCTCCTTTAGATATCTTTTTACATATTTTTCCTTATAGCTTTGTGAAGCACCTTGAGATGATGTTTGTCTTTAAAGTGTGCTATATAAATCAAATGTATAATTATTATAAAATGTTGATGTGTAGGTCAGGGTTCATCATGCAGTGTAGCTTTTCATTGACTTTGAATAATGTCAGTACAAATTAATGAATTTAGAGGACTAATAGAGGCTGCACAGGACAAGTAAACAGAAAGGGCTAATTATCTGAATTCATACAGGTTATCATGCATGAGATTTGTTCAATGGTTACAGTCTGCATGTGCAGTTAATTTTGCAGACATTTTGTCATAAAGCAAGGAATGTATTTCTTTTTATGTGGCCAATAAAGCATTGTGTGTCTACACTGGACAAGAAGGACACACTTCTTTTTATTGGATTTTTGTGCTTCCCTTTAAAAATATGAATATTTTCATTAACATTTAGCTTTTTTTAATGAAAAGTCTCAATTATTTTTCATAGCTTCATTATTTTGAGACCCAGTGACATCAAATAAATGCAACATTGTGATACTACACTGGACAAGTAGGACTCACACATGTTTACATGATAACATAGCTTATTTATTGAGTTTAAATGTCTCATTTGCTTTCAATATACAGTAGCTTCCTTGTCATGTGAACCATTGATTTCAAACCAAGTGTACTCATACACAGATAATGTATACTAGCCTACTACATATTTCAATTTTTTGAAAAATAGGACCATGTAATCTCATATGTTGTTTCGAGCTGTCTCTAGCTAGTTCATGTAAAGCTAAATGAAGATGTTTCCTGACCTCCGTATTTCCTGTCCGGCCTCACTGTTCTCTGTCTCTTTCACCAGTTATAGAAACCATTTTCTCTGTGTTGTCTCCTTTCGTTACACACTTTTCCCCATCCTTTTCTTTCCTTTCGTTTTTGTTCAACCATATATTCCCCACTATTCATCATTCACTTCTCTATATCTTTTTGACAAGGTTGTGTGCCTGTGAAATGCTATGAGGTCATGATAAACATGATTCAAGCTCTCAATAAAGGAGTTGCATGCACACAATGCCTCATGTCAAGAAATGCATGTGAAAAGACATGCCAACAATGACATTGAGCTCTGTGTATTTCATTTCCTCCTGAGGGGGGAGTAAGCTGTCTGTATCAAGCGTGCATGAATGATGACATTTACCTGATATTACATGATGCCATGGCAGGCACCAAACATGCAAACCATTAATTTAGCGATAATGACACAGAGATACACACATTAGGCTCACACACACACAAACCTATGCAGCCACAATGCAGAGGGAGTAGCACACACAGCTGCACAAGAGATGCACTTTTCATTTCCACCTGATGTTAAAGCTTGTTCCGTCATGGTAGTTTTGAATTTGCTGCCCCCTGCTGAAATTAAAAGAATAACTCCAGCCTCATGTCACACCAGCAGGGGATCAAAAGGGAAGAAAACCTGTTTATATTTAGCGTGGAAGTATACTTTTTAAAGCACAGAACCATAACACGACTTCTGGCTGATATTAGGCTCCGAGCCAACGTTTAGTAAAAGTCCTATGCAGTGTATTTGATTTTGTACCTACTCCTACTTTATAGTGCTCAAGGTTAGTCTTAATAACATTGATGTACTGTTTTTCATTGAGCTTTTACACAAAGAGATGGCTCACAATAGTGTTGTAGTGGTCTCATTCATTCATTGACCCCTTATTAGAATTTGCCTCTGTATTAGCACGCCTTGAACTATTTCATCACAGTTACCTTTTGGATGGGATATTGAAAAGGCGATATAGACAGTTGATATCATTTAAAATGTGGCTATGTCTTCCTCATGTTATATAATATATTGTCACAACAGTGTATGCACAAGATAATGCAGACTTACAAATGGTCAAACAAACTGTATAAATATGACTGACAATTCCTGAGTGGTTATTTTTTCTTTTAAAATAAATCTACTCAAAATAAATGAACAGATAACAGGGTATGGCGTAGTACTAACTGTGTCATATATATTTTCACATGTATTGTCCTTTCTCGTATCCTATCTAAAGATCAGCAAATAAATCTAGGTTGCTTTAATCTTTAGGCAAGCCTGACTTTATGCCATGGTGCGTTGTGTTTCTATCTTGGCTTTGTCCCGAAGCACTGCCCCAGAACTCTGAGTGTGAGTCAACGAATCTGCTCATAATCGCAGAGAAGAAGGCTGCTTCCCTCGTTTCTCTCTTATTGACTGCTCTTTTAGCTACTGTCTCATATTTCCTCATCTGTCTTATGGCATCTGCATCAGTCTATCCCTCCATCGCTTCTGTAAATGTCTGTCAATGTGAGTCTTCTTTGTCTGTACCTTATACAGTAAGTGTTACTGTTTTCGACACCATGGCATGTTTAGTTTGCTCGTCTCACATCCTGAGTGCCTCCCTGATCTCTAACTTTCTCTGTCTTGATTCCTTTCCTTTTGTCATTGGCTGAATTGCTTTGGTCTCTACTGTTTTTGTTATCGTCATTGAGGGAAAACATTTATTTGTAAAAATATCGGAGGACTCTGATTAAGTCCTTGAGGCATCCTTCCTCTCCTGCACTGTAATAACAGTTGTTTCCCCCCCTTTGTATTCATTTTTTATTTTATCTTCCTAATTGTGGAGACAAACTAAAAGCCTCACATGACCATACCCTCCAAATGAAGACGAATGTTGCTCTATCGCAGTATGTCTGCTGTTTGTGTTGGTAGCCTTTACTGTAAACACATTATCCACAACTTTAAAAGCTAAAACCATTGATTTACTGTATGCCATTTAACATAAAAGTAAATGGAGTCCATAATGTGCTTATCTTTCTGCCGTACTGCTGTACCAACCCAGTCTCATAAAAAAATGTGTAATAACTACGTTGGTCCACAACGTAAACGCCTCTGAAATTGTAAGATCCCTACGTTTTCTTTCACCATTCATTCCAATGGTAGGCGTCTATGTCACGTGATCTTCACATTTCTCCCTGCAGAAAAAGAAAACAAGGCCGAACTTCGTTTTATTCTCGGTGTAAAATGCCTATTTTAAAGTTAGTTTGGCCATTAAAATGCGTTTTGATGTCATTTGATGCGAGAAATATGAGTTGTTATTTCAGATTATGTGTGCAGTTGATGCACATGATCTTTAGTTTGCTAGTTATTACGAAGATTACTTCAGGAAATTGTGTCGATACAACGTTTTCATTGTTACCAAGGTGGTTGCTAGGGACGCTGCTATCGATATTATTTCTGTTATGTTGTAATCTTTATTGCTACCCCCTTCCCCATCAATGTATAGTGTTGGTCCACAGCGCAAACGTATTAGTTTAACAAAATCCGCATCTAAAATTGTGGATACGTTATTTTCCCCTGTGCAATTCCAGTCTCACATCTCACATCACATCGTCATAAACAAATACCGGAAACAGACCGAAAACACTTTATTCCGAGTGTGCTTGCTTTTCTCTTTGAAAGTCATCACATAACGGCATTGTAATACACGGTTCGGCTGCATTAAATATTACATATCTGCCGTAGTTCTCTATTTATAGAGCCCTGATGAGAAGACTTCTAGACAAACATGAGGAACTGCCGCCAACACTGAAAACGTGACGTGGATCATAAATATATCAGCCATTAAACAACATCTTACATTTCTTTTCACACAATACGTCTCCTTGCAGTATCAACACTAATTCGGCTGACTTTTATATTTGATCCAATTGGTAGATGGGCTGTATTTACACCATAAAGGTGCACAGCTGATATAAAGGGACACCTAGTGGTTAAAGCATGTTATTGAATTTTCATTATTTTTATTATTAGATATTAATAGGATCCCTATAAAGTATATTCATTACTTGTTATTCTCTACTAATAGTTAATTAAAGACTGTATATAATGACTATTTTGCACATCCCTTTCAAGATTTCAAGATTTTCTAAGGTTTATTGACATATCATACACAAACGGTGTAGTTATGCAATGAATTCAAAACTTTGTGTATACCTCCAGCAATGTTAACTATGTTGAAGCACTTATTTTAACTGATATTATACATATGTATTATACTCTTATATAAGATGTATGTAGATAGTATAAGAAATGTGCATAATACGACAATTTAATGGTGGAGGTACACACATATTGATAGATGTCTTGTAATGCACTGTTGAGGAACCTGCGACCTACATTTTTCATCTCCGGCCTTGTCAGGTATTGAACAATCAATAAATAAAGAACACAGATTTATTAAATATAAAACACAGAATTTGTGTGATTATACTAAATGATTTACAAATAAACACCACTGCATATTTACAACTGTTACACATGCTGATGTAACGCAAATGTTTCCAACTTGGGATCAATAAAGTATATCTTATCTTAAGATGATCGATGGCTACTGCCATATTTGCAAAATGTGCCTCTGAACCTTGACAAGTGCATGTTTCAGGCTTATCAATTAACAACAGGAGAGGTCACAAACATAAGACCAGCTGTTAAATAAAGCTCTTCTGACCTTAGCTGGCATGTGGGTAATGCTACCCATTATGGGCACAAGCAATTTTCACCCATTTATTAATTATATGTTTTAAATGTGAGTGTTTCCTATCCCCTAAACCTCCAGGGATGTACACAGTTTAATACTGGCAACTTCTTATTATGGGAAATACGAAAACGTCTTTTAAAACTACAACTCCCAGTAGAGACGTGCCATAGAGAACATGTTGCAAAACACAATAGCCAGCATGTGTAGTTCTGGGGACGGGGTGGGGGAGGGGGGACGCGGTGGACCCGTTCAAATCCAGTTTTGGACAGTCTGCCGTGGTTCCATCCCATTTCAAGTGCTGTTCGAGAATCGGCTTAACCCTCGGAGCACACTCTCCAATCACAGAGCTTGAGGACTATCACGGGGTTTGTCAAACAGAGCACATGGTGTAGTCCTAAACGATAGCTGGGGATTCTGGGTAGTGTAGTGTCTTCTGCCATCCTTTACTCAGAAAAAATATTTGTTTCTCCGAATCGAAGGGGAAAAATACAAAAGCATTGCACACAATTTAAACCAATCATTGTTGTGTAATTAACAAGGATAATCTGGTGTTTTTTAGTCGATGAGTAGTGCAGATATCACTGTAAAATCAATCGACAGTAAGGGGAATACTTACTTCCAGGTGTACAATTCTCCGTTATCCAATGAGAATGGACGCTCACATTGCCTTTAAGGGCAGCCGACACAAACGAATGCCGTGCTTCCATGAGCGTCAAATCCCGACGCAGATGGGAATACATTGCAATCAGTTTAAAGCTATTTGCGTCCCTTTATGACGCTGAAGGAGCCGAGGAGCGTCACAATTGGACGCCACGGACACTGACCAAACGTCACTCCTGGACGCTTAGGGAGTGAGAGTGTGTTGGCCACGGACACTGACCAAACGTCGCTCCTGGACGATTATGGAGTGAGAGTGTGTTGGCTCAACACACGCACACTGAAACTCACCCAGAGGCCTACAAACACTAAGGGACCCTCAAAGACATCCAAAAGGATAAAACAAGAAGTTTCCTTATTTGTTTCTATTTGATTATAGTTATGGTATGCCTTATACTCCTGTAGGCTGTAGTTCAAACAGTAATCCTGATAGAGGACAAACATAGTGGTGACAATAGAGATGCTGAAATACAGGAGTAAGAAAGAAAGAGAAAGGAGGGTAAGACATGTAACAAGGGTACCTAGACATCTGAGAAACCAGAATCCATATGGATCACTTTTAAGGAAGCAGACATATTCCTAACTAAACATTCTCAACACATCTATGCGTGTTGGACCACTCTTTACACAACATTAACAGTGGCTATGGTTTTATTTACATTTCCCTGGTAAACAATGACAGTGTGAAACTGTGACAGTGAGCCAGTGAGCCCTGTCACAATCTTAGTTGTATGTCACAGTTTTAGTTTGGTCTATCTTGTCATGGTTTTATTTTGCAATTCTGTTCTCCCTGTGTCTTGTCTTCCTTCCTGTCGTTAGTTTCCCTGGTGTGTCTGATTGTGTTCACCTGTTGCCCTTGTGTTTCTCCTTCCCTGCCCGGCTGTTTCTCGTCTCGTGATTACCCCTCCCTGTATTTAGTCTTGTCTCTTCCGGTGTTCAGTGTTGGTTCATTGTTTGTCTTTCATGTCTCCCTTCATGTTGGTCACCGTCACCTTTTGTTTGGATGCTACCTCGTGCTACAGTACCTGTTAATGGATTCATGTTTTTTCAGCTTTTGTAAATAAAGCTCGCCTTTTGTTTCATTTTGAAACCCGCTTCCCTCCTCAATCTGCATTTGCAACACACTCTCACTCCCTAAGCGTCCAATAGCGACGTTTGGTCAGTGTCCGTGGCGTCCAATTGTGACGCTCCTAGGCTCCTTCAGCGTCATAAAGGGACGCAAATAGCTTTCAACTGATTGCAATGTATTCCCATCTGCGTCGGGATTTGACGCTCATGGAAGCACGGCATTCGTTTATGCCGGCTGCCCTTAAAGGCAATGTGAGCATCCATTCCCATTGGATAACGGAGAATTTTACACCCGGAAGTAAGTACTCCTCTTACTGTCGATTGATTTTACAGTGATATCTGCACTACTCATCGACTAAAAAACACCAGATTATCCTTGTTAATTACACAACATTGATTGGTTTAAATTGTGTACAATGCTTTTGTATTTTTCCCCTTCGATTCGGAGAAACAAATATGTTTTCTGAGTAAAGGATGGCAGAAGACACTACACTACCCAGAATCCCCAGCTATCGTTTGGCCTACACCATGTGCTCTGTTTGACAAACCCTGTTTTTTTCACCATTCATTCCGATGGCTGGCGTCTATGTCACGTGATCTTCAAATGTCTCCCTGCAGAAAAAGAAAACATGGCCGAACTTCATTTTATTCTAGGTGTAAAATGCCTATTTTAAAGTTAGTTTGGCCATTAAAATGCGTTTTGATGTCATTTGATGCGAGAAATATGAGTTGTTATTTCAGATTATGTGTGCAGTGGATGTACATGATCTTTAGTTTGCTAGTTATTACGAAGATTACTTCAGGAAATCGCGACGTTTTCATTGTTACCAAGGTGGTTGCTAGGAACGCTGCTATCGATATTATTTCTGTTATGTTGTGTAACTGTTTAATGGTGTTATCTTTATTGCTACCCCCTTCCCCGTCAATGTATAGTGTTGGTCCACAGCCTAAACATATTAGTTTAACAAAATCCGCGTCTCCTTGCAGTATCAACACTAATTCGGCTGACTTTTATATTTGATCCAATTGGTAGATAGGCTGTATTTACACCATAAAGGTGCACAGTTGATATAAAGGGACACCTGGTGGTTAAAGCATGTTATTGAATTTCAATATTTTTATTATTAGATATTAATACGATCCCTATAAAGTATTCATTACTCGTTATTCTCTACTAATTGTTAATTAAAGACTGTATGTAATGACTATTTTGCACATCCCTTTCAAGATTTCAAGATTTTCTAAGGTTTATTGACATGTCATATAGGCCTACACAACTGTGGTGTAGTTCTGCACTGAATGAAAAACTTGGGTTGCAGGTTCCTCAATAGTGCATTACAAGACATCTATCAATATTTGTGCATACCTCCAGCAATGTTAACTATGTTGAAGCACTTATTTTAACTGATATTATACATAATGTATTATACTCTTATAGATGTATGTAGATATTTCATCTCCGGCCTTGTCAGGTATTGAACAATCAATAAATAAAGAACACAGAATTGTTGAATATAAAACACAGGATTTATGTGATTATACTAAATGATTTTCAAATAAACACAACTGCATATTTAACTGTTACACATGCTGATGTAACGCACATTTTCCAACTTGGGATCAATAAAGTATATCTTATCTTAAGCTGATCGATGGCTACTGCCATATTTGCACAATGTGCCTCTGAACCTTGACAAGTGCATGTTTCAGGCTTATCAATTAATGTAATGTAATGTTATCACAGGGGTCACACACATAAGACCAGCTGTTAAATAAAGCTCTTCTGACCTTAGCTGGCATGTGTGTATATATAGTAATACTGCCCATAATGGGCACAAGCAATTTTCACCCATTTATTAATTATATGTTTTAAATGTGAGTGTTTCCTTTCCCCTAAACCTCCAGGGATGTACACAGTTTAATACTGGCAACTTCTTATTATGGGAAATACGAAAACGTCTTTTAAAACTACAACTCCCAGTAGAGACGTGCCATAGAGAACATGTTGCGAAACAGAATAGCCAGCATGTGTAGTTCTGGGGACGGGGTGGGGGAGGGGGGACGCGGTGGACCCGTTCAAATCCAGTTTTGGACAGTCTGCCGTGGTTCCATCCCATTTCAAGTGCTGTTCGAGAATCGGCTTAACCCTCGGAGCACACTCTCCAATCACAGAGCTTGAGGACTATCACGGGATTTGTCAAGAGCACATGGTGTAGTCCAAACGATAGCTGGGGATTCTGGGTAGTGTAGTGTCTTCTGCCATCCTTTACTCCTGGGAATGGACGCTCACATTACCTTTAAGGGCAGCCGACATAAACGAATGCCGTGCGTCCATGAGCGTCAAATCCCGACGCAGATGGGAATACATTGCAATCAGTTGAAAGCTATTTGCGTCTCTTTATGACGCTGAAGGAGCCTAGGAGCGTCACAATTGGACGCCACGGACACTGACCAAACGTCGCTATTGGACGCTTAGGGAGTGAGAGTGTGTTGGCATTTGGGTCCTATTTTTCCTCAACCTTGACAGAGCTAGCACCACTAGACACAGAACTCAAAGCAGCTAAACTGAATTCAGGCTTCCTTTATTTTATTGTTCAAACCTGTGCTTTACCTTACTGTGTCTGTGGCTGATTACTCCTCCACTCAGGTGAAGTAGAGTGGAGCTATGCAGGGAATTATGTGATCTCACAAAACCCTCTGTAATAATAACAAATAAAATGCTCCTGCTTTCACAGGTGCAAAGTTAAGGTGAGAAATATGTTGAAGCCCAGTGTTGAACACCCACACAGTCCTGAGAAGAGATCCAACCAGGCTGTGTGAAAACACCTATGTGGGCTCATTATAGATGTGTAGGGGTTTTAATAGTTTCTCATGTAGCCTTTGCAGTGATCAAATACATTCAACCTACATGTACAACATTTACAAAACAAATTTATATAGGAAATTGACAAATCCAACAGATTTAAACTCATTTAATGTATTCCAAATTATGTTTAATGTGCATACAACATTTCTTCCCCCATCCTATTATGTAATGTTTGTGTCTGTCAATTATCCCGTTGCTCTGTTGGACTTCTGCCATCTTATCTTAAACTGTTATTTCTATAAAGTCTCATAATACGTAGGCATTGAAACTCTTTCAAAGGACTTTAAGAAAGAAATGTCAGTATCTAAGCGTGATCTTTTTCCCTTTAAGGGTAACTGCGATGCTGAAATGAAAGATTAGGCTAAATAAAAAGACCAAAGTCTTCCCAATCCCTTTTCCTGTATGTTTATTCTTAAAAATAGGTAAGCAGTTCACATGTCCTGTGAATACCAAAATGTGTGTAGAATAGTTCAGAACAATAACACTTTTCATTTCACCTTTCAATTCTATGACATGATCATTTGAGCGACATATCAAAAGTCAAAACAAAGATCATATTCTTTTTAATACAGCAATTCTTTTAAAACATCATTCATGTCAAGAAATAGACCACAGATTTTTAGAATGAGATGTAAAAATATGCATCAACATGATCAGTGTTAAACAGCAGGCTATAAATCCAAAGCACACAACTAGTAACTTGCACAAACATCAGTGAGGAGGTGAAGATGTCATAATGCAACCAAATGAGTGGGACCAATCACATGTTTAAGAGGATGTCACAGCTTAGACAGGAGGGGCTTCAGTCTCCTAACACTTCCTCTATTCTCTCTTTACTCACTCGATCACACACTTACTCAGCTCATCAATTCCTTATTTCTTTCCCTGCTTTCTTTGCCTCCTCCTGAAAAACTGTAAAGAGACACATTTGAGTTTCATCCCCTCAGATGCTTTCTTCTGATTGCATTTTCATCAGGAAACAAAGGACACAGGGAAGAGAGAAGGGGAGATGAGAGAGTCAGACAAAGCAAAGAGGGGGAGGTAGGACAAGTCATTGGATGAGACTGCAATGGACTGAGATTGATCTGAACAATGAGACCAGCTCATTGACTCTTACCGCAATTAAATGGATGACAGGAACAGACTGTGTGTTCACCCCCGCAGTGGCTCTGACAGCAAAACTAAAAGATATCTATTTTTTTCAGTGGGGTTTAAAAAAAGGTCACAAAGAGACTAATCAATTGAAAGACTATCGCTGAAGTCAAAGAAGAAATACAAAGCATTCAGCAGCTTCACAGTTTCATACAAGGGCCGGGTCTTTGCTGAGACGCGAAAGAAGAGAAGCTAAAGACAGAAGCGGCAAAACATTGAAAAGGGCGGACAAGCAGAGGATGAAGATGAGAAAGAAGGACAGCGGGGAAAGAATAAAAAGAGGGGGAGATAAGGAGACAGATGGGTTTTGAAATGCTCATCTGCATTCATCTTCTCTTTTACAGGCGGAACAGGAAATAAAAATGCAGGGGTGGAAGAGCGTCTGCCACTCTGTGTTAGGCTCAGCGTAATTGCTGTGAAATGACAGATACCCACGACTTATAAGAGGGCAGCTAGAGGAGAGAAGTCAGCCTGCAAGTCACTCACCATTTCTAGCCATGAGAAGATTTGTACCTCAAAACAAGAAAAATGCAAATGGTTTTACAGGTTTGACTTGTTATTTGCCCTTCAATATAAACCCTACAGAGCAGAAAGGTTTTTTCATAAAGAGCAGTGCCATAGAAATCAGCAAAGCCCTCAAGGACATAATACATCCTAATGTGATGATCAATATCTTAATAATATTATTCAATTACAGCCAGTAAGCAGAATGTGTGGCTATGTTGCATAGCAACAGTATTGAATGCATGTAAATTAGAATTACTAAAGCCCTAAAAGACCTTCAGGGTCATGGCTGTTCAGATAAACAACAGTTTAAAAACTCAAAATGACTGTCAGGGGTCTTCAGGGTACGTGTCCTCCTAAAGTGCAGTATCCTCTTAACACACACTATGCTGAAAGGTCCCCAAGCTGCTACATCTAGAGAATCACATGTGGGTACCTCGTACCTAATAGAGAGGCACAGCACCTTGCCAGTACATGTACAGTGTAAGTCTTTCACAACACAGCACGTTGGCCAAACTGGTTTTAAAATATTAATGGTTAGAAAAGAAAGAAACAGCAGATTGAGTCACACAGTGTTAACTGAAACAACAAAAACAAATGTGTTAACAAAGTTTGTGCAAAACAGAAACAGACTACAAATCATGTAATAGCTTTCCTTTTTTCCTTTGTTTTTTTTACAAAACAAAATAACACTCCAAATCATTTGTTACATTTCCTGTTTTGTGAATTGGTAGATATTGTTGTTGTTTGCTGTACTTTCCATGTGTTGGTCTTATTGTGAAGACGGCAGGCAGCTTGGTGGGTTGGTCATGCGGTCGGTTAGAAATGCGTCTCTTTCTCTGAGATGGTGGATACTTTCGCATCAACCTTGAGTTTTGCATCGTTGGCAGCGTAAGGGCTGAGGGCGTTGAGCTTCCCTCTCATCTTCAGGTCGGGGCTGGGAGTCGTCAACTTCTTCATCCTCTGCAGAGAGCATGGAGAAAGATAAATATCTTTTAATCTCCCATAACAATTCTATATCGTATAGTGGCCAAGGGCAGATACAGCTTGTGCATCGAGTCATACTTAAAACTAAGAAAAGTAACAATAACCATCCAAAATAAAAAATAAAACATATGAATGGACCGACCTATATTTAAATTAAATAACAAAGTATGTATCTTCCAGGCATTAAATGAATGAATCTTGCCATATAACTTGCTAACTAACAGAATAACCCACACCATTTCACTATTTAAAAATATATGAAGCTGTCAAGAAATAATATAGGTATTGTTTCCAAATCAATTTATCAGTTTTCTCTGTAGATTTCTACTGTGCACTATATGGGCCTACACTCTGTACACCATGTGGATTTCATTAAGACCTGATCAACAAGTCCCTGATATCATTTGTGTACTTTTCATCATGCCTCAGCTCTGCCAAAAGCCAGAGGCCGATACTGATAATCTCTCGTCATAAACCTGCTATCTGTTTTTGAATCCTTCCTCAGGCGACGATGGGAGATTTGACCAAACGGTGCCATAATTCCTCAGAGAAAGTCAAAGGGGAGAAAGACCTTACTTTGAGTTATTTCCTTTATTATGCTAAAGGCGTTAAAGGTTGCATCTCTTTTGTAAAACACTCACTAACGCTGTTCTGATTTTAAGATCTGACTGTAATGAAAGTTGTATAACAATTATATTATATATTATATACTGTTTTGCACAAGCACTTTAACAGACTTGGCTTTGCATTATTTAACTTTTCCATAAAAGGCACACTCATTGATGATGTCAGTCACGCGTGCAAACCTGTGTAATCCACACTGTGTTTTGTTTTGGGAAATCATCTCGTAGATTAGTTAAAAACACTAAACCAAGTTTTTCTATTTGACTAAACTGCAATTATTGCTACTTATCGTGGGCAAACATGACTATTGTCAATGTTCTTCATGAAAAAAGGCAATATGAGAGAGTGAAGAATGTAAACATGAATTTGGAAATCAAACTAATGCAAAGGTTTTACAGTTTATTTAACTATGACATTATAAATATCTTCATGCAACAAGGCATGAGTATTACTGCTTTAGTTTACAGAAAGAAAATGTTGGAATTTTCGGTGAGTTTTCATAAATACCTCAGCAAAGGTGCCAGGAGTCGTCGCGATCTTCCAGATCATTCCCAGAGGGATGCAGACCATCGAGGACATGGCCATGAACCAGCCGATACCATAGCCCCAGTCAGGATAGGTGTACACGTTGTTGTACTTCAGCGGTTTGTACTTAATCAGGAAGAACAGGAAAATGCCCTGCACAAGACAAAAAATACATTCAATGTGTACTTGTTGTATACAGTGTCATTGAAAAAGTATGAGGTTTAGTTTGATATAAAAAGGAGAAAAAGGTCATACAGTAAGTCATAGAAATTGTGTTTGAGGCGAACATGCATTTGCTCAATGACTGTGGTTTACGTTTGCTGCTGGGTAATTAACTTTACAACCAAACTCCCTATAGCAATGAGAGTTTATTGAGACACTACAAGCAGCAATTTTGTGAGCGAAGATCCTAACAGGCACGCGCTCCCAAAGGAAACACAACTACACAACTAAAGGATTAAACTTAATTTGAACACACACAAAAAAGTATCTGTTCTTTTCACTACTGAGTTTGTCTCCATGATGTGTTGTCGATGCTACTGTTAATGCTTGATTTTGTGTGTGCGGTCAGACTCACAGCGCAGATGCCTGGGGTCAGGATCATCCAACACCATTTGATGAAGAAGACGGGTTTGAAGCCAATCATGTCCTCAATATTGAGGTAGAATCTGTCACTACCTGAAATGCAAACAAGTGTCACTCAGAGATTCTGCATGTCATCACAGATAATGACGTGATTGATGTCTTTAGACAGTGTGGAAGAAACGTGGTCATCTAATCAGAACTACTGGCCAGATGTGGATTCAACGTGGTTCGTACGTTTATTTGAGGAAAGAGAAACAGACAAACAAACATGTTGCATTGCTACATGTAAACTACTATTTACTTAATTGATATGAATGGGTTTGTTTAAATTTGTCTGAGGAAATTAGACAATAATTATATTGTATGTTATATATCATAATATGATAGAAATAAAAATTCCGTCGCAGGAGAGGCTATTAAATAGAAAAAGGCACTACAGTACTATTGTATATTTTCTTGATAAAAACGCAGAATGGCAACCTTTGACATTGCTTTTATATCACAATATAATTTAAAATATCTCAGTTTTAAGATTTGTAAGCGTTATATAACACTCTGTGACTGATGCATGTGTTTGAGTTCATTCTCCAGCAGAGGGCAGAGAAGAAATATCATAGCAGCAAAGAGGGTAAAAGCATGATACAGTGTTAGTGGGTAAAACAGTTTTTTCTGTGGTCGAATGTGTGACAGTTGCTTCGGCTGACAAAAACAAGGCTGTTGTTGACTGTAGGAATAAAGGTTAAGGAATTTATTAAAAAAAAGATTTGTTAGTTATGTTCATGTGATCTTACCATACACCCAGCCGATACATATGGACTCAAATATGGCCACAAACAGCAAACACATCCCGCTGGCAGCGTAGGAGTCAAACAGCTGGAAGACGTACATTCCGCCCTGATAAGACAAGACAGCTGTCAGTTATCCGTCACAGCCACCGTATGAGCATCAGACTCTGTGAGCTCACATAGAAAATACATCTGTTACACAGTATATACACACATTTATTTGCTCTTATCCCATTCAGCATATTTGAGATAGAGACCTCATAACAGCATTATCGTTGTTTTTGTTTCATTGGCCACATTGGCTATCATTGTGAAACCATTCTTGGATATTAAAAGGAATAATTGTTTGGAATATCTGTCATCTCAACCTGAAACTGGAACAAACATCTTAATACAGTATCAATGGTGGTGCTCAGATTGTATCATCCACTCTACCGACCCAACCAATGAAATTCCCGTGAATTAAAGCTGACAAAAAATAAAAAATTTAAAATAAAAGCAAAACAGAAAATACACAGTAAAATATGGACAATGATACTAGTGAGAATTGATGATGATGATGATGATGATGATGATGATGATGATGATGATGATGATGATGATGATGATGATGATGATGATGATGATGATGATGATGGTGATGGTGATGGTGATGGTGATGATGACCACATATAAAGAAATCTGAAACCTGATAAAAAGAACTTTGACAGTCCATTTTATATTTATATTACTGTAGGTAGATGTTCATATGTTTTTACAGAGCCTTACTTCCATACACATGATAAGTCCTACGAGGAAGGAGACTACGGACATGCCCAGGATCAGATACTCTCTGCGATAGCCTCTCCTGAAGGTATCTGGGTACATGTCCACCACAGCTGTCACTAAACTCTCCACACACACGAACTGCAAAAAAAAAACATTATTGTCTCAATGGAAACAGCATGGATTAGTTATAAGATAGATGACTTGACAAAACTATCACACATTTAATACAACAGTTATTCTGCAGTGGCTAAACATTCAAAATCATAGTTATTAGTTCATATCATATATATACACACAAAAAGTCTTTCATCAGTATTGTAAGCATTGATGTTCCAAAGACTATATGACTCAAAGCATTATTTAGGGTTCACTGAATTCAAACCAACTGAAAATATTTCAAAGTGTAGGTCAATGTCAATACATAATCATAGTAACAACTGATTCATTTGATCTCCCCCCTATTCCTTTATGTATCTTTACTTGCACATCTTTATAAACCTTTACATTTATTATGTGAGCGAACTTTCTCCATAATTCTCACCTGACTGTCCAGACCGAGGAAGATGAGCATCAGGAAGAAGAGGCCGGCCCAAAGCGGAGACAGAGGCATCATAGTAACAGCCTTGGGGTATGCAATGAATGCAAGACCAGGACCTGCATCCCCCCAAAAAAGAACTCACATACAGGAGTCTCCTCAAAGCAAGAGAGAGTTTTTCAAACAATTCAAGACAGGATGAGGCCAAAGATAAATGACCATAGCATGGAACAAACATTTCCTTTTCTTTTAGGCTTCTCCCACATTTCTTTCAGTATGTGAACTCTGAGGATTGTAGGAGATATAGCCATCTATTTGACAGTGCCTACAGTTTGAAATCATGTTATTGTTACTATTATATATGTATATGTGTTTAATATATACATCTGCTTTTCTATGGACTTTTCTAATGTTTCTTCCTTCTTTCTCCAGACGTTTAAGTTCTTCCTTTTGTGCTTAATGGGGGATGTCTTTAATTATTTGGGCTTGATTTTTGCTTTATATTATAATTTATAGTAGTGTTTTTTGTATCATTATCACTATAAATGAATGTATCAACAGGAAACAATGCAGCAGCCTGTACAATTTCACTGGGCAAAGTGTTGGTTAATAAGCTTTTGATATGTATCAATCAGTTTTACTTTAAAAAAAAAAAAACACATACTGGAAGTACAGGGAAGCAATAAAAGCAGAGAGAATCCTGTCTTCGAGGACATGAATGATATCGGATAGAGTTGTAAACTAAGATTGATTGGTTCAAAATAACAGGTGACATGCAGTGCTTAATTCAAAACCTACATTTGGAGAAAGAATCTTGAAGAAAAATCATTATTAAAACACCAAACTATGTCCTCACCCTGCCCTGAGACACACATTTCAAATCTCTCGCTCTATCACATTCACTAAATCATTCATACTGACTTGAATACCTCATAATGTGGTGGTCTAAGAGCCTAGGTGAATAGTGTGGAGTTATATGAATGAAAACATTTATCCATTTCAGCACAAAGACTCTGACAGGCCTTCTCTACTCAACAGTGATCCTCAGATGTAGTATACGGCTTCATTGCAGTTCTGCATTTTAAGAAACATGATGGTTATTCTCTCACCAGACTCTGCCACAGCTTCGATGGGAACACCTTGTTCGTAGGCCATAAAGCCCAGCACAGAGAAGATAGCAAAACCTGCTACGAAACTGGTGCCGCTGTTTAAACAACACAGCATGAGGCAGTCCCTGAGGAGCAAGACAGACAGAAAGAGAAGGTCACACTCACTGTACTGTAGGAGCCGTTACCAGACCGTACACTACAGACGACACAGGCATTTCTCCTCAGATACACACATGTTGCGTGATGAACGAAAACATTCAATTATGTGACCATCCACCGTATCAATCACCTTCTACCAGCTGGGCTTTATGTTGGCAAGTAAAAATCTATTCAAAGATACGAAAGACAACATTTTTTACTTTCTGTTATTATCATTCATCAATATAAGAGTGTAGTATTCATATTGTATCTTACTTGTAGCAGTTATTGTTGTAGGAATTGTAACTTCCCAGAGCAGTGAGACAACCCAAGCAGATGGCATAGGAGAAGAAGATTTGGGTTCCAGCATCTACCCATACCTGAAGGGAAAGTGGCATGGATATACAGTAAACGAGTGAAAACAGCCATCAGGAAGCCTGTTTTTCCAACAGCCAACGTTATTCTTTAAAGATATATTTAAGTAATATGCAAATCAAAGTTCTAGAAACTGTTAAAGGCATCTGATTTTTTGCCATTGCCCCACAAATCCATATTTCCCTATTCTGTTTTGGTGAGAGATGAGCATAGTATAATTTAAATTAAACATTCACTTTTGTACCTTCAAAATACTTAACAGAGTATTGTGAGAGTATGTTCAATTAAACAGTTTCTTGTGGCATAAACTTTTACAAATTGACAAATAACATTTAAAAACGGTAAACTGGTGCTAACACGCAAAATGTAAATGGTGAAGAGTCTTAAAAATGTATCAATGTGCACATAACTTTAACATATTAGCATTGTCATTGGTTGTCATTGTTTGTACATTTTGGATTGGTATTTGTAGCTTGTAGGTTGAAATTCAACATTTGCAACTGTGTTGCTTTGTATCTAGAAGTTTAACAGGTTATGTTATGATAAACAAACCTACGTACTGTATTCAGAATATTTTTGTGGAACTTAATTACTCACTTAACCTATGCTAATTTGTGTAGCATAGACTATTTGAGTAATTCAAATACATGTAAGCATGGTGATAATTTGTCAAATACTTGAATCTATTAAAACCTACAGAAAAAGACTAACTGTTGAATTGTAAAATCTCAACTACAAACTGTTGGAAGTTAAACATACTTTATTAAGTATTTTTGGGCTGGCTAACACATTCGGATGTTCATGTTTTCCTGACAGTAAAATGTGTGGGGTTATTTAAAGAATCAGTGTCCTCTCCAGGTACTGAATGGGGAAGGAGCTTGCTACATGATGTAACTCACAAAACAACATGTGACTATGACACTGACAAACAACCTATTTTGACGTTTACTGTATGAAGACTTGTTGGTCAATAATTAGCTGCAAAGATGAAATGTCTGTGAGTATATTTCTATGCAGCAGCGATCATTAAAGGTCGCTATTCTTAATCTCTCAATCTGTTTAATCCTCTTAAGAGTCCTGGCTTGTTCCAGCATGTACTGTATTGAAAGCTTCTGGATAGTTCCCTGTATTAATACAAGCAATTCAATATCACTTTTTATAAGTGCGTTGAAGTATAATTGAAGAGCTTAATTACCTTCTATTTAGCCAATTATTATAATGTGGACATGATTCACAGTATTTTGATTCATGGGCAGCATGTGGATTTACACATGTAAGGTTCTTCACTGAGGCAGTGGAGCAGTAAAATGTGCATTATAAAACTAGTTTGTAGTTTAGCACAGGACCCTTAAACCCGCTGGATAGCCTGGTGTGCTAGCCAATTCAAACCTAATGCAGCATGGCTCTTTGAAAACTCTCTCACATCACCATTCAGTAACTAATCTCATTTCCCTACCGAGAAACAATTAACAAACGCACGGTCTTCGTTCCCTCCTGGGAGTAACCACGGTAACTTCTGTGACCTCACAAACACAGGACTGTTCCTGTGGAAGAACAGGCCTTTCTCTCCTAATGTTCATTAATGTTCCCTTTAGTTCACCCTCGGCTGATGGCCGCACAGCGCAGGGAAACGTTAAAGGCCCAAGCTCAGAGAGAATCACTTGTTGATGTTGTGCCTAATTTGGCCAGCTTGTGTTTGGTAATGTTGAGACTGTGGCTCCAGGAAACGTTTCTACTGTGTGAAAGCTCGATGACATTGGCCATAAGATAGCGGTCTTGTATTGTAAATGTACTGCTCTCGGTGCTCTTCAAGTCCCACTCTCTGTATTCAAAAGTTAGATATTTATAAATGAAGAGCAACAGCATATTTGGCTGAAATGAATCAGCCAGATTTTCCTCATAAATGAAATTTTAAATGTACGGAATATTCATCAAGTTATATCGCAATGTACGGATGTGGCAGGCCTTCGAAATTGAGTAAACAAGGGATGTTCTTTAGGTTCAGCTAAACAGTCAAATGTTTTCTTGTTCTTCTTTACTTCAAAAAGTACATAATGCTCGTAATATGTGTCAAACTTAGTTTCAAAGTAAAGACAGAAACACTGTCCTCCTTTAGCAGATGAACTTGAAAACTCTGCATACGCATCTTTCTGCATACAGTAGGAGTAGATAATGTGATGTGACAAAATGCTAAACACACAGCTAGCTACACATTATACGATTAGAGACAGGATCAAATATGACAGAGAATAAAGGAACCTGGCTGTCTTAATTGTAATTTTACAAATGTGCATATTGCTGCTGTCAAGTAGCAACATTCTTGTCTAATGTTTTTTCCAAAAAATGTTGGTAAAACGCTTTCACTTGGTGCTGGGCAGGTATTAAGCTGAACATGTGAGTCTTTATCAAGTCTACAAAGAAGGCGTATTATATAACTGTCTTGCTGATGTCTGGTTGTTGGTGTTTTTTGAGGAAGGAGGGTACCAACACAACAATATCCTTGGCCTTGCTATTTTTGAATACGAAGGGAAGACCATTTTGATTCTGGGAATAAGCAGGGAATCACAAGGTTTGTTTGACTAGTGAGAGGCTGGGGATAAGACACTAAAAGCAATATATTTTCATGTACAGGGCATGGAAAGAAAACAAGGAAGGATAGGAGGGAAGTGATGCAAAGTGCATGCTGGCGTGTGAGCAAGAGGGGGAGAAAGGTAATATAAAGAAAAGAGTAGGGGAGGCATGATGGAGTTTAGGGGTGTAGAAGAGCCGGTGACACGCAGCCACACACACTCCTCACATCCTGGAGAACAGAACAGAGCCTTGATTGTCCCTGAGGAAGCTAATTTAACATTGGTGTCAGAAGTAATGTCTTCTTCTGCCAAACAGCAGCACTTCTTTATCACCATCCTTCAGTCTCTCTGTGCCTGCTTGAGTCTTTTGTTTCTGTTTTGTCTCACTTGTTCACCATCTATCTCTATCCCTGCTTCTCTTTTTCTAGTTTTACTACTTTTACAGATGCAACAGTTATCTCACTGGACAACGTCTGGGGAAATAATTACATTCTGCCATAGTCACTGAGGCTTACTTTTCTGAATTAAAATGCAATGACAAAAATGTGAACTGGCAGTTTATCAAGAGTTTCTTTTAATAATGTATCATTTAGTCCAAGTCAAGCCAAAATGTTGTGAACACAGTTTCCTACCACAAGGAGCTGCTTTGTCCAAATGAAAAAGAAAGAATGGTCTTACTTGACAGGAAAATTACACACTGACTCAATTGTTTCCAGGGCTGTAATGTTCCTTGTCATCACATCCATTGCATCTTACAATGATAAGTGGCAGATCAAAACTGATTTTGTTCTCATTCTGTAGCTTGCAACCATTACTTTTGCCTGCTGAAATGTCAGCAGGAGAGTTTATCAGCTGTGTATCAGCTGAGCTAACATAGCTAGCTAGTTGGTAAACTGCTGTCTCAAGCCGACTTTATGTTTCTAGCTGATCGCTTTAGTTTGCACTGAAGGCTTTATACATGATATTTACCTAGTAAGTGTGAGGCTAAAGCTATCTCATTGGTAAACTTAGTGATGTGCTCCATTCTTGAACCTTTCATTTTTTGTTTTTCGTTTCATTTGTATTTGTTCCGTTCATGGTATGCACAACTTAATCTATAATAATTGTTAACAAAACATATCTCTGTAAACATACCATTGACCGAAAAGGAGCAGCAAGAAGAAACCGAATGATAGATAGCTGGAAGAAAGCTACTTAGCTGCACAGGCATGCCAACAAATGCATCTAAATAAGATAATCCTTTTGTGACAATTTTGTCTTTAAGTTTTAAAAAATAGTAAAACTGTAAAAAGTGTAAAATGCCCAATGTTGGTCGTGTTGGGGTCCCATGCATACATCGTTAACAAGCTTGCAGGTTTGCCAAGTTACGGTACGTCCACACAGCAGCTTTACGGTACGTCCACACAGCAGCTTTACGGTACGTCCACACAGCAGCTTTACGGTACGTCCACACAGCAGCTTTACGGTACGTCCACACAGCAGCTTTACGGTACGTCCACACAGCAGCTTTAGAAGAATCTTCCAACGCTTCCAACGCTTCTCTGCCCATTGACTTTGAATGGGGATGACGTCACTTTGCCTCGCTTTTCGCCGAACTGCATTGTGGGGGAGCGAAGCGAAGATTTCCAGGCTTTCCAGGATCTCCAGGATTCCAAAGTTGAGCAATGTTCAACTTTTGAAGCTGAGCTGGAAGCGTCAGCCAATCAAACACGTTTATGCAAATCTGACAGTAGAAGCGCTAGCCAATCAAACCGCGTGTAAGCAGGGAGAACCAGACCGCAGTTCATTTTCTCATATTCCAAACGAGAAATCACGGAAGCAAATCACCCGGTTCTTTACGACCAGAACTATTAACGGAATACAAACCGGAGGAACCAGGCATGGAGGGAGGTGGCAGAGACAGTGGGTGAAACTGGTAGGTTTTCGCCTGTTTGGGGAGTTTATATATATATATATATATATTGCTCGCATAAAATCCCCGGGGTTTTTTGCTTTGTATGTCGGGGGCGGGAGATTCTGTCAGACACGCCCAGCTCCAAGATTTTTGAAAAGCTGCTGTGTGGACGTACCGTGTAGGACAATCTCCGTTTAAATGAATGGTCAATACCAAAGTCATGTCAGAAAGTTTTCCAATGAGAAGAACTTAAAATTGTTCCATATTGTTTTTTTTCAATAGTTCAGTGTTAATATTTGATTTCCCCAGTAAAAAATATGCAAATGTATCTATTTATCCATATATCTACTACAATAAACAATCTCAATCGAACACGGACCATGGATCTAGTATTCCTGTGTTCTGATCTGTTCTCTATTTTTCACTCAAACTCTTCATCTTTCTTCATTCATGTTGTCATGACACCCCCTCCACTGACATTTCCTTGAGCTCTGTTGCCTAGCGACCCAAGCTGTCTGCTTTTTCCAGGCAAGGTCAAGGAGTCAGATCAGTGTGTGTGTGTGTGTGTGTGTGTGTGTGTGTGTGTGTGTGTGTGTGTGTGTGTGTGTGTGTGTGTGTGTGTGTGTGTGTGTGTGTGTGTGTGTGTGTGTGTGTGTGTGTGTGTGTGTGTGTGTGTGTGTGTGTGTGTGTGTGTGTGTGTGTGTGTAATACATCAATGCATCACCTCCATTAGCCTCAAATTCTGAACTTTTGCTCTTCTCCATCCTCTGAAGGCTCACCATTTTCTTGACCTTTGATCATCTCATCACAGACATGAAGTGTCAGCTCTGCTATAATAATCTTGGCTCCATATTACTAAGCCAGAGTTGTATAACTGCCACTGGGTAAATTACGGCAAAAGTTTAAAACATTCATATATGTAACAGTTTGTTCTTTCAAAGATAAAACAGTCATAGCTTAAACAAAGTGCAATTGGACTCAGTCAACCAATCAAATTAACATTATTGCTGCTTTAAATTATAAACAGAGGAAACAATAACAACATAGAAGGGAGTAGATGTATAGGTCATGTTTCAAAGATGTGTGTATTATGTACAGTATTTAGCGTGTCTTATATAAGGTTAGGTGCTTACTTGATGTGCAGCATTAAAAAACATCAACAACCGGATGTTTTTTTTTGTGTAGTTCAGAAAGAGCAGCAGAAGGGAAAGTAAAAGCAGCCACTCTGCAGAGTCTTATCTGTAAATATGATGTCTTACATCTACAGACAAGAGCAGTATTTTCTTACTATTCAACTTTGACACATGCGCCACCTGCAGCTAAAAAGTGTTATACACCAGTATATATATATCTTTTTTTATTTATACAGCTAGCCAACGGGTCTCTTTTTTTTAATAGAAGGAAGGAAGCAGATACGTTTGAGCCGTTTACCAGTACATTGAGAGAGATACAGAGGGTCCAGGCCTACCTGAGGGTCAGAGAGACGGGACATGTCCGGGTAGAGGTAGAACTTGATCCCCGTCCACGCTCCTGGCAGCGTCACTCCTCTGACCAGCAGGACCAACAGCATGGCGTAAGGAAAGGTAGCTGTCACATACACAACCTGCAGGTGTAAACATGCACAGATTTGAAATATGTATCAATGGACAGATCACAGCCGACACTGAGTCACTGCCAGAAGTTGTGCAGAGCAAAAAATACCTGCGTATGATGGTCACAGCTGAAAAATGTTTTTCTATAACCAACATGTCCACCTCCTCATCCATCCATTCAATAAAGACAACAAGTGCCAGAACTACAGGACAGCTCAATGATAACCTCTCAGACAGTAGGGTGAGAGGGCATTGAAGGAATGTACACATCTAGACTGGATAAGAAACATGAGTGGAGAGATATGTGAGAAGAACTTAGAACAAGGAGTACATTAGTATTCGTTTTTGCATCTCATGTTTTGTAAGTATACAGTACATCTATTACGGTGTCATGCACAGCACTAGAGTCAACTCTAATACAGTTAATTCAGTCCAGTACAGTAGCTAGAACTTGCTAACCATCAAACCAACACTTCTTTTTTATTTAACTATTCAGGTTTTGCAGAATTGTGCCCGACATCTCAAGACTTTTAGAAACCCCTTGAACAAAGACCCTGGTCTCTTGGAAGGCAGAGGCGGGCAACATACATCCCCTGGCTCGCTGGAATCCAGTCAAAGTCCAATTGAGGGCAGAACAGGACAGAACAGAGCCAAGCCAGGAGACTGAAAAGAAAAGAAGGCTCCTCTGGCCCCGTCTCTTAAACAGGAGAAGCCCAGAGGAGTGATGCTGGCAGTGTGGGAAAATGTGCTCTTCTTTGAAGCACGCACAGAAGTGCACGAGTGTACACACACAAACACACTCTTTCAGACACACACACACACACACACACTTCACTCACAACAGTGAAATGGGTGTGCATATACTACAGGCAAAGATAAAGTGGACCATTCACAAATACGGGCCTCAACGCTCACTTCCACGCTCACTTCAATTACACGTACAGTACATCCCTGGTCACATCACAGTACAACTGCAAACAGAAGTTTTGTGAATGGAAACTCGTTTTTTAAGTGGGAAACACACATATTGTTGCAGGTTTTGAAGCATTTCATGCAGGTTATTCCTTACTCGAACTGCAGAGAAGTTACATTTAATTTTACCCTCAATATATCATAACACGGCGACATTCTGCTTTGATTATACTAAACATTCTTCATCTTAAAACCCCAAATAAAATATACAAAAAATCCTACAGTAGTTTTGATCAGTAAAGACTGAAGACTTAGTGAGACTGTGCTCTCCGAGCTCTGGTAATCCTATAGTAGCCTACAGGGGAGAGTGTGGGAAAAGTTGTCTCCTGCCGGGCAAATCCCTCCTTTAATTTGTCAAATAAAACGACCACACATCCTAAACCTTCACGCCTTCTCTCTCTCGATCTCTCTGTAGATGAAAAGGACAATATTCAATCGCTCCATGAACTTTTGATGCTCCACATGCTCCATCCAGCTCACCATGGGTAAACATTAAAGCCACCACAAATGTACTGGTCAAACTTGCCCCTGCCTCGCCGTAGATCTAACAGGACGGCTTAAATGTGGGAATGGCTGGCAAACACAACCAACAAAAGCAAACAGCTTAGCAGAGTCGGAACTGAATGGGCTGTAGGGTCTGTTGAGAAGAAAGCACCTCCCCCTTACAACGGGCGAGCTGTAGTGAGTGAGAGAGAGAGGCAGAAGAGGCAGAGGCTGAGGGTGTACTCTGCATGCTCCTCATGAACGCTCTCCTCTCCTCCAGTGAATACAGGAATCAATCTTGGACCGGCTGCTAAAGCCCAGCCGAAGAAGCCTTCTCCCCTCTTACTTTACAGCCAGACAAAGACACTTCAGGGAGATATAGGCATTGCCACCTCAATGTTTTCCCCCCCGTCATGTACAATGTGAAGCCATTTTCCTCACACACCTCTCCTCTTTTTTACTTTACTCTATTTATTCCCTCTCTGTTTTTACTCCAAACTATCTCTTTACTCATTCTGGCTCATTGACTCATTGGAGTTTCTAAAGGGGAGAAGAACAGCCAAAGCAAGGTGCAGAGTCCCCACGTCCACCTCAAGGCTGCTAGCAGGGACTCAATGAGGACAATAACATGGATAGAGGGATGGGAGGAAAGGTAGAAGAGGGTGATGCTGACACCCCTGTTGTCCTCTATTTGCAGAGGGAATGCATTTGGCTTTGTGAGAGTGTTGTTTTGAGGGAAAGAGCTTTAGATTGTGGAAGTTTTAGTGTGCAAGACGAACATTAAAACTGCTGAATGAAAATGGTCAGTAACTGCATAGTAGCATGCAGACACATAGTAATCCCTCCATCATGAGTTGGATGCAGTGTTAACAAAATAACACCATGTAATACTTCGCTACTACTTTGTCAATTTGCGGGGTTCAAACCGCACATACACTAACACACACATGGTAAACGTGTATTACGCATTGTCTCACCTTGCCAGTTGACTTGGGTCCCTTCCAGATGCAGAAGTAGCAGATGAACCAGGCCAGCGCCAGACACATGGCCAGCTCCCAGCGCATTCCCCCCATGTGCTCAATACCATCTGATATTTTCAGAACTCTGCGTCTGATTTGGCACAGAAAACACAGATTACTTACCATTTGATTTAGTTCATACGCACGTGTGACAAGAAGAAGCCTTTGTGAACATAACACGTAGAGCCTCTGCAGACTTTCTAATATCATTCTTAATGTGTTAAGTGCAAACTGTGTTAGACAACACAGAGGAAGGATGATAAAGAATAAACGTTAACTTGAATTAGCTCTATGCAAAGGGTAATGTCATTTAGCCTGGCGATTGAGGAAGCAACCACAATTTGATAGGATTTAGAAAAATATGATCCGATGATGATTAAAAAACAAAATTGGAAACAAATATTTGTATTTAGTAATTGTTGATTTCAAGACAAAAGAGTCCAATAGCTTATAGTGTATGACTCATAGTATCGGTCGATTCAGAAAAGTTCTTCCCTGTGATACAGCTACAGGTGTGCCGTGCAGGTGCACATTACAGGGCACATTATCAGCGATTATGACATCAAAGCTTGTCGGCGGGGGTGATTCATCAGAGAGTTTCCTGTCTTTTGAAGCAAAGCTAGGCAACAGCATTGATAGAGGATGAGAACAGCTACAGAACTACATGGTGCTGCCAAATCTTTGCCACCGAGTTCACCCCCGGAGCTCCTGACCGGCCATTGATCATCGTGACATGTTCTTGGTGGCCGGCCACAGGCCAGGTCAAAAAAATTAAAATGTTTCCTCGATTTGGAAGTCTTGGTCAGTTCAGTCTGACAAATCGCGACAGCAGGGAAACAGAAATAAATCCTACAAACATGTGTTTATCAATCTATCAAACTATTTTTCAGGGATCTAATTGATCTGTTTTTTAAAATTATTTTCAAGCTCCTACATATTAATATAAGACGAGTGTAACATCCTGCTCTGATATGAGAGTTTGTTTATGCTGTAATTACTGTACAGTACAACATATAACAGTCCTTCTTGGCAAAGAGCCAGCTATTCGTGCCAACACCATGGTGGTTGTCTTTTGGCTGTGTCTTCTCTCGGGAGTAAGGTTCATGTTGCTGGCTTGAATCTAATGTTTTCATTACCAATACACAAATCATGTAAATCATTTGGATTTTGACACGAAAACACGGATTACAATTTTAATTTAGCTACTTGACAGCAATATATAAATTATACATTTTCTTTTAAAAGGAAATGTAAACACAGCCACTGGCAGCGAGACAGGAAGTGTGATCAGCATTACACACTGACAAGGCCTGATCCGCTGCCACAAACATGGCACTAGCTTGGAGACAGCTGGCCTACCAGAGCCTGTTGACACACAAATATATAAAAAAGGGCTGACTAATTATTAGGAGAAAGTTGGGGGGTTTAACTCAGATATCAACATTTGAGTAGATAATGACATTAAAAGAGGACTTGACACGTGCCTGAACTGACAAAGCATCTCCTTGTGTTGTTTTTATACAAACTGTGATTGATACTGCAAACCTTCAGAGATGAAAGCCATCAGCATGCTTTGCATTGGCACTTTGCACCCAGATGAAAACTAATGAACATGTAATCAAAAGTTGTACTCACTCCCAGAACTCAATGACTGGAGAGGTTGAGTTGGAGTTTGTAATGTTGGTGGCATTTTCTCCATAGCTGTCGGCACAGTTCTCTGTTGATATAAAATGGCGTGTTATTATATTTGAGAGTGAATAGCAGGTAATGATGCAGACATGGCATTGCAAATTAAATCCTAGGACGTATTATCTGTTTTACTCTTGAAATAAAAAAGATGCACAACGTTATGGATAATGTTGTCTTATATCTGATGTTCCCTCCTCCTACCTGTGTTCCAGTAGTGACCGCAGGCCGCCCACGGCAGCTCGGTGGTGAAGCAGTTGAAGAGGTAGAAGATGGCCCAGGCAAGGATCACTACATAGTACACGTTTAGATAAGCTTGAATCACCTGCGTTGCATAGCCAATACCTGAAAACGCAAAGACATACAGAATTTCAATAACTCTAACGTGCAAGGATTCACAGCTGCAGTGACTGACAGTAGAACAACCTGCAGGAGTTTGTACAGGTACAGATGATCATCATGAGGAAATATATTTTTTAAAGCAGTGTTTATAGTGAATGAGCAATAATTGAGTTATTAAGCCCCAAATACTTTGTCTTTGTATTGTAATTTGATCAATTATTTAAATCATGAGCACACACCGATAACAGATATATTTTCTCACCCTCAAACAGCGGGCAGATTTTCCTCCAGCAGGTGATGCCTCCCTCAGTGGTGAACTGACCCATGGCAGTTTCCAGGAAAAACACGGGTATACCGCAGCACACAAAGAAGATGACATATGGGACGAAGAACGCACCTTTATGAACACAAAGGCAAATGCAGAGAATGGATACTGTGAATAAGGTGTATGACATTATAATAGTTCAAAACAATCTTCAACCCCAAAAAAGAAACATTTATCGATTATGAAAGCAATGATTCTCAAAATTCAGATGAAAGCACTGCCTATGATACCACTCTAATGTAAAATGACCTTTTTCGGATGAAGAATGGATGCATACTGTGCTTTCTAAAGGTGCCTAATGAGCAAACCTACCTCTGTTATTATTGCATAATGGATGAAATAATAAAGACCCTCATATTTTAAAACACCTTTGCCCTCTTTCACTCAGTAATGTGTCTTTTGCATTTTACTGACCAAATTCTGTCCTACCTATGTATTTAATCAGAGGTGATATTGCTGGTTTTTGTTTCATAAATGTGCCATTCCATTCCTCTCTGTCTGATGTCCTCCTTCAAGTGAGATCTACTAATGGTATAATACAACAACCTCTCCTAGCACCTGTATTACTTAGTGTATGTTGATCCTTTTAGAACCGACAAAGCAAACTTCATTACCTCCTCCATTCTTGTAGCAGAGGTAAGGAAACCTCCAGACGTTGCCCAGCCCGATGATCTCTCCAGCCACAGACAGGAAAAACTCGATCTTGTTGTTCCACTGGCCCCTCTCATTGTACGGCCCCTTCTCTATACTTGAGCTGGACCCTTCCGGGTCTCTGCCATCTTCTGGTTTACCGTTTATAACGGGCCCGCTCTTCTCAGCTGTCATGACGCTCCAGCAGCCCGCTGAGAGAGAGAGAAAACAAAAGGACAGAAGAATTATAAAAGGTGACCTCATAACCAAAACCTGGATCCGAGTGACTTTTTTTTCATGGAATATCTGAATGGGGCATTTCCATTAATGCAAAACCATGCCCATTGAACAGTCCACACTTATATATGTGAAGTTTCAAACAAACTGAAAGAAGTCAGATGTATTTCACTTACTGTATTATGTACCATGGTTCTTTAATAAGCCATATATTTTTCTTTTTTTTAACGAGCAGCTTGGTTTGAAGTGTGCTACCCCATTACCTATTCATTTAACTAAAGGGTAACAACATCATGAATAAAATAAAGAAGAGCAGAAAACAGAAATGTTTACATTAATGCTGTCAAACCAGAATGAGGAGGCTTGTAGGTGGGCAGATACAAAGAAAACTTAACATTAAGCATCCTGCAACTAAACTAATAACTTTTAAGAACACTGACTAGCTCTACTGCTTGATATCACTGTAATTTAATTGTTATACATCATAACAATAACTTCATAATTAGTGGACATACAGTCAACTTAAAATAAATCAACCCAGTTAACAATATCTACTGCACTACCTGTATGTTCATGAGTAAGAAAGTTATACTGTAGTCGATAAAAAAAACACAACAAACTAAAACATATCTGATCATTCAAATATAAGTCAGAGGCATGAGCATTAAGTGGCTTCACTCACCAGTCTCCTATTGAACAGTGGCAAAGCTCCTTTTGGCTCCCGCGATGAAGCGCACTAACAATTGGCTTTACAAAAACACAGGGTGGTTAAGCCTGATCAGGGCGGTTGAAAAAAACACAAAGAGGAAAACGAGAACAATCTGGATCCGCGTTGAGTAAAAGTGGTGTTGTTGAGTCTCCCGTCTATATAAAGGATGATCCCAGACAGAGTGAAGGTAGATATTTGCACCGGGCGATGATAACCTGCGACTGCGCTCCCACTCTCCAAGCGGTCCACTCTCAAGCGCCTCCACTTGGATAACAGCCAGGTGGTAACCACTCTAGCTCTCGCATCAGCGTAACCACGGCCCAGGGAGCAGGGTGACATGGGGATACGGGCACCACACCAGTTAAACGTGTGTTTGTTGGAAGTTTAAACAGGAACTTTGGAGTTTCTCTAAAAAATATAACACTGAACAATGAAGTCGTTTCTTGAATGATTACACCTGCCCAATCTGGTTTACATGTGGCATAGGCCAGGCTTAGTCGCCAAGAGATGATAAAAGCAAAAAGGGTAAATTATGTAGCCTGCAAATATACCTTCATATCATGTCTATAGCCTACCTTAAAGCTGTAGATTTAAATGCAACCAGCCAGAGACACTGGTGTTTGCAGATGCAGCTAGTTTGGTTAGCTTGCAAATTAGCAAGTAGAGCACCAAGCATCATAAATGTTTTCCATGATTACTCAATAACAATATGTAAAAAATAATTACATGTAGGCCTAATGTAAAGCATTTATTTTATTTTTAATATCAAGTCTGTATTAGAGCTTGATACATCAGCATTGGAAAATATAGGGTTACAGATTAGAATCCTCATAAATTATCTGATATGTCAAACCACCAAATTTTATTAATTTGACAAAAAAACAAGTTTTAGTTATGTCTTAAAAATGAGTTTATAGGGTTTGTGCGGTTTGTGCTTACACAAGTAGATTGCCTGGTCTCCGGGCGTGATATGCTCGGTGCACTAGGAACTCCCTGACTCCAAAAAGCCTGACCTAGTCTCTAAGGATCTCTTCACGCAAGGGTCACACGTCATTAGAAGCTTAAAGGAAGTGCCCTGCATAAAAAGTACGGCCACCCAAAGCGGCTGGCAAACACTCACTGTGCTTTTTCGGGCAGTCAAGTCCTCTATTTATGTTGCCCTGTACAGCATTATCAGAGAGACAACAAATGACCATATCTTCCCTTCTAAAAGGGTTAAATTAATAATGTTTTTTCTCAAAGCAAGGTTACACCTGTGAGTTGGATGTAGAAGTGTCAGAATCAATATAGATGTTTTTATTTTAAAGTAAATTCAGATTGAACACAGTAAAAAAATGTAAATTATTGTGTCCGTCCAACAACAACAAAATTACTTATAGTGAAAACCACCCTTGAATGATGGGATGGTAGACTAAAAGCTTTAGGAATCTAAACTACAACATATGTGACCTGCTCCATCGAAATCAGTCGCATTGACCCGAAGACACATTTTGAGTTGTATACACGGTTGGAAAGAGGAGATTCCTAGCTTTCTAATGATATCAAGATTGTTTTTGTACTCCAAATATTATGCGAAATATGTCACATTATATAATGACTGTCACAGAGTCCTCATTTTGAGAAAAAGGCCTTTAAAGTTTCCTCTTCTCTGGAATCCATCGATCTGATTGGTTATTAGTGGAGCAAATGATCAAAATACTACGGAGGGAAGATATTTTCGTTTGGAGGGGAAGCTCGCGAGTGTGCGTGTATACGCGTGTGTGTTTGTGTATTTTTGCGTTTGTGTGTATTGTGTTTGTTTCCCGGGGAAAACCCTCACGAGAAACACCGGCTGTTGTTGTGCCTGCTGTGGCGTTAAATTACTCCGTTCTCCGCTTGTAATTATGCCGTTACAAGCTTCAAAGTTATATTTATCATCTGAATTTGCCGAAACAAGTTTAATATTCTGAAAGCCAAGACTCTGTTTAATTTAAATCAGATGAAAACAAACTGTAACGGATCCTGCCGTGTTATCTATGATTACTTTACTCTTACGTTCATAATGTCAGCCGGAGGGAGGGGGGCGGCGCTGCTGGAAGAGCAGAGTGCGAGTGAGAGGTGCCTGTCTTCGTCCCTTCACAAGCTTCAAAAATGTATTTATCGTGTGATTTTGGAAATAAAAGTTTCATATTCTGAAAGCCAAGACTTGGTTTGTTTAAAATCAAACAAAACACCCGAACCCTGAAAAAATAGTTTTTTACGTAAATCCACGTTTATTCTGAAATGAGCCGTTGCGACTTCCGACTGATTTCGATAGAGCGGGTCACATATAATAAGTACCCTGTATCAAGATTGATGCAAACCTTTTTAGAGAGATTTAGCAACAACAAAAAAACACTTCTGGGGTCATTTGGGTGGATTTGACCTATCTCTGGCCCCCCTTGTTCGATTTTGCTGATTGACATCTCTTTCTAACCGTCAGAACCAATGGAATCGAGGGGAACTCCCACATACTCCTTATTTGGTAATGTGTGTGTGTGTGAGACTGACGCATAGCCGAAACCGGAAGCTGCGATAACTCTGGTGGCTAGCAGCTAACGTTTACTCTCCGATTTTTACATAAAAATAGAATTATGGATTATAAATTATATTATTATTAAATTATTCCACAGAAACATTATCAACCTATGGATTAACCGATTCAGCCGCGTTTTTTCTCGTTTTAATGCCATTGAACAAGTCTTTTGATCAGATTGACAGCTACGGTGAGACGATCTCCCGTAAAAGCTACGTAAAGGTACGTGTTGTGATGTCTGTGTTTGCTTCCCCTGTCGCGAGTTCGGATCACTCAGTGATGATATATATACCTAAATAATCTGTGGAACCTCAGCTTTAATCGGATATCTTGTATGTGCAGCTACGATAAGTAATAAGGGTATCTTTTATCTTGAGTTCTGTGTCAAAGTGCGTTAGCATTTTTCGCTCAGGGGTCATTTAGATGCTTCTTATGATACTTGTGTTTTGTTTTGGTAAAAATTGTTTGTATCGTCAATTAGCTGAGATTATTCCCGTTAATCTGGTATAACACATTAATAGGTTCTTAAATATTAAGATCCCCTGAGACACAGTGTCGTGAAAAAAAAAGAAGCCCCTGCCGAGGGGGGCTTTGGGGCTTAATTATTAAGGGAGATTGAATGTGAGTTCTAAACTACTATGGGAGAGACACTGTCTTGTTAGAAATAGAGAAACCTTTCACTCCGACACTGGATGGTGTGTTGACAAGATGTCTCCAGGTCATTCTCTTTAACCATTATCCGTCTGGCCTGCCGACTCCAGTACAAGCAAGATGCTTCAAAAGGGTTGGTCCTTTGCTCCTATGGGACCACAAACGTGTGCCATTGGTTGTTACAGTAGATGCGGGATGAACAGAGTTGCTTTGCTGTCCAGTTAGGAAAAACAAACACAACTTGTTAGTAGGATACATCATGTCATCAGTCTTTTACAAGGTGCTGTGATTGAGAGAGAAAAATAAGTAAGTACTTTACAAATAAGCAGAAAGACAGTAAAAAGAGAAGCATAACGAGAAATTGAAAGTGAGGAGGAGAGTGGATAATGCCACCTGTCTGCATATCTTCCGTCCTACTATCACATCATTTGACCAATCACTCAATACAGTACACATTTATTTTGCTTAAGTGCATGTACATGGAACAATGCAGTTGCTCTTTTTTACGTAAAAGTTCTGTTTCTCCTTCATTTTGCAACAAAGTGTAACAACAACTTTAGCAACACTATGCATTGATTTTGATTGTTGGCTTCTGAGCAGTTTGTCAGTGCTTATATTCAACATTAGCAAGAACTGAAAAACATATTTGTAACGGACTTAACAGATCAAATGTACAAATCTGCGTCTTTGGACATATTTAGTAGACTATAGCAACATTTTAATGAAACACCTATTACTCACCAGAACAGGCTTTACACCTTTATACACAGTCTATGCTTTACACAGAATATCTTTTAATAGTTGGAATGTTAAGATCCTCATGTGACAGTAGTACAGTATGTGTGACATAATGAATTCTGCTAAAATTAAAGCTATTATGAAGGGAACCTTGACATTATGTAAAATACAAAATACATAATTTAACTTGTAGGGGTTGCTGCTGAACATGTTATAACATCTTAAATACTGAAACAATTGAAGTATAAACCCTAAATACAACTGATAGAGTGGTTAAACTGAAAGTGCTACATTTCAGAGCAACCTACAGTATGCGCTAAATGCTGGTTTTATCCACAGATGATCTGCATGTCCGGTGTTATAACTGTAATATGTGCATTATTTTACTTAGATGGCAGTTGAGTGTGTGTTTACTTACAGGCTCATTTTCAAAAACAACACCAAAACAATTATAATCAGTTTATTTGATTTAGAATCAGCTAATATATTTTTAACCTTACATTTCTGGATGAAGATCACATGGTTTAGCACTGCAGAGTTACACAGGCAGTTGATGTTGTCATATTCATAATTTGTTTCTCAGTCTTTTTGTTATTGTGGTTCTTGGGGGAGGTACTTCCTGGTTGAGCAAAAGGAGTGTCTTGAGGACTGAGGTTTCTTAAATCATGTGATGCCATGTCATGGGGGGGACTTACGGGCCGTTTCTCAATCTCGAGGATACTGGCTTCCAAGCCAATATTTCAAGGATGCTACGTCATCGAGTGCCGCCGAAGGACTGTTCCAATCTCCGGCATACTTGGAATTCCACATTTGGCCGCGTCCTTGGTTTGGGGGAAATTTCGAGGCTGCACATAGGTAGACTTCGCGTCCTTAAAATCCCCACAATGCTTTGCGCACGGACCAATTTCAAAAACCCTTGCGGAGAATGGCTGAACCGACGCAGCACACATTTAAATGTAAGTATGTCGTTTTTCATTTCATTTCAAACCTTTATTTAACCAGATTGGTCCCATTGAGATCATAGATCTCTTTTTCAAGGGAGACCTGCAGCATATAGGTTCCACATGAAACATAAAACAATAAAGGACATTATACATTATATTTACAGGATACATAGTTATAGACATTTACAAGTGCCCATTGTATCAGCAAGCATTTCATTTAGCCTAGCTTTAAAAACATGCAGAGGAATGAGATTGCTCAGTTTCAATTCTTGCTGAAGATTGTTCCAAGCAAGTGGAGCTGCGCACATAAAAGCTGTCTTACCTAAGACAGTCCTTGCTCTTGGCACATCTAACAAGACTACATCATGTGATCTCAGACAATAGCTGCTTGCAACTCTCTGTGTTATCAGAGAGCAGATATAATACGGGAGTTTACCCAACAAAGCTTTATAAATAAACGTGTACCAATGACTGAGCCTCCGTACAGAGAGTGATGGTAAACCTGCCTTGGTATACAGTGTACAGTGATGTGTAAGCGCTTACAAATCTCAGAGCACTGTGATACGCAGCATCCAATTTGCTCAGGTAATTGGCAGGTGCATTCATATACAATAGTATATATATATATATATAGTGGCGTAGAACATGTGTTGGTAAATATGTTACTTTGTTACATTTGTTTGTTATCACCAAAAATGTGTTCCGTGAAAGTAAAGCAAGTTCATAATTAGATAGACATCGTGAGGTATTTATTTTCGGTACAGTCTATGTTGAAACCGTTAGAGAGAGTGGCACACTTGTTAGCCTGTTCCATTTTTTTTCGTTTTCCGAAGCCGTGGCTTGGAAGTATACTTGCTTCGTTTCTGAAGGAAGTGACTTGGAAGTACGCGACTACCAAGCCAGCATCCTCGCGATTGAGAAACGGCCACGGTATAGAGTGGCGAAGTCACGCCCATCTACTTCCGGTCCATGGGACCTTATTTCGGAAAAATAATGTATTGAAGTCAATGGAGAGAGAAAACTTATCTTTCGATCCCGTTTGAATTGTGCCATGAATTACACATGATGTTTGTCAATCTTAAACAATTATTTCCATGTCAAAAAAGTCACAGTTTGTCGTAAAACTGTTGAAATATAAGACTATGAAAAATACGCAACTAGAAAGACTACAAATCCCAGATGTCACAATTGTTTTCCTCCACTAAGAGATAGCTAAGATCAGCGCCATATAGATATCATCTATCTATATGGCGCTGGCTAAGATAGGATAACTTTAACAAGATGCCTGTGTGCTTAGTACCAGGTTGTTATTATACCAGCAATGGGTCTTGCTCGTTCCTTCGCTTCCCGTCTGATGAAAGGACCAGGAGTGGTTGGATCAAGTTAGCTACCTCGCTAGTAGCTAGCACGTTAGTTAGCATTACAGCCTTGTCATTTTTATTAGCCTTAATATGAAGTAATAGTAAGTAACCCAAAATGTTAAACAGTAAAAGTAGTAGTCATATTTTGTGAACCCTTTGAAGAGTACTGTCACCGGTGTGATCATTCTATAATACATAATTTAAGCCCAGGGGAGAAATGCTAACACTAGCATCGGCGATCGCCGATCTTTTCAACTTCATGCTATCTGCACAAATGGTTGACATTAAACATTAAAAAGACCAGGCCGTTCAGAGAGAATCAAAGGAAGGCAGGCAGGCAGCTTTGCATGACATTCTTCTGGACGTGTTTCATTGTGGTGATAGTGAGGGTAGTCAATCGTTTTGTTGACAAGACAGTAGTGACGGCCATCTTGGTGACGTGTGTTGTTCTGCGAGACCAGAGATGTATAGTTCATTGAGCGTTTCACACGAATAAATGTGTTACTTCACAGTTTTACGACACTTTTTACTTGCAAAATGATCTTTTAAATTGACAAACATCATATGTGTAATTCGTGGCACAATTCAAACGGGATCGAAAGATAATCTTTCTCTCTCCATTGACTTCAATACATAATTTTTTCGAAATAAGGTCCCATGGAAGTCCACCGGAAGGGGAGGGACTTCGCCACTATGTCCACACGGTTCCGTCGCATTGAAGCTTGCCGGTGGGCGTGTCTGGCGCGCGACTAACAAGCAATCACATTAATCTCCCGCCCCGGACACACAAGCACACGGTTTGATTGGCTAGCGCTTGTACTGGCATATGATTTGATTGGATGGCGCTTCCGTCGACACTTGAAAAATTGAACTTTTCTCAACTTTCGAAGCGAGCAACGGAGCGACATGACGGAACCACACTGCAGTTTGGCAAAGCGTGACGTCACCCCATTCAAAGTGAATGGGAAGCGTTTCCGTTGAAGCACGCGACGGAACCGTGGACGTTACGTTATGGTACGTCCACACGGTTCCGTCGCGTTGAAGCTTGCCGGTGGGTGTGTCTAGTGCGCAACCAACAACCAATCACATTAATCTCCTGCCCCGGACACACAAGCACACGGTTTGATTGGCTAGCGCTTGTACTGGCATATGATTTGATTGTCTGGATCTTCCGTCGGCGCTTGAAAAGTTGAACTTTTCTCAACTTTCAGCGTGAGCAACGGAGGCAAAGCGACACGGCGGAACCACAATTCAGTTCGGCAAAGCTTGACGTCACTCCATTCAAAGTGAATGGGAAGCGTCTCCGTTGAAGCACGCAACAGAACCGTGTGGACGTTAGTTAGTTTGTTTTTAATTCAGTTAAAGTCGTCCATCTGTGTCCAACAACTTTATTTATTTATTTTTAAAGGATTTGTGGGGGCCCTATGCACTTTCGTAATTAGCAGTAAGCACTGTTAAAAGGTCTGTTCAATTGTATTAAGTGTATGTGTATGTGTGCAGAAACTGAAAGTCACTCAGTTAAAGTGATTGGTTGACAGAGAACTTGGCCAAACACCCTCAGTCAGCTCATTGAGTAACCCTGTCTTCTGGATTGAGCTCTAAATGTTATTCAATAGGAGGATTTTTGAATGGAAGTAATTTCCTGATCTGCTTTTGATATGTTTGACATGTTTGGAACCAAGCCCATCCATAGGAAGAACAAAAAAATGGACTGACAAAAGCTATGACTTCAGCCATATTCATTGCCATGCAATGCTCATGCTTTCCCGTGCGTATAAACCTGCACCCCAATAGAGACACCACCCCCACATCTTCATATCAACAGCAATTTGTTTGAGCAATTCAACAAAATGCCCCTCGAACATTTAAACACGGGTCACTTCACTGTGAAAGCCTGAGACTGCATTGATGCACAATTTTCACCAACAACAAAAAGAAACTGCGAGGGAAAGTGAAGAGAAAAGAGGTTAGGGGAAATGCAAGACAAAAGAGCCCAGCGCAACAGATCCCAAACACAGGTTCAACACACTAGCTGCAGCCAATCAACTTCCTCCATTCAGTCCATTGAATTCAGCGTTTCTTTTTAGTCTGGTGTCAAATAAAAGATAGTATATACATTCACAACAATGATGTGAAAGTATCAGATAATAGTATGATCTGTGATAATTAAGCTTGAGTCACAAACACACGTGGCCACGCACTGACACAGATAAACACACACTCACACACACATTGACCTCACCTTTCTGAGTCCAATAGCTTCTCTGCTTGGCAAGAGCGGAGCGTTGAATAGTTACCAACCAGGCCACCCAGTAGTGAGTGAGACCTGCCAGCAACACCAACACATGCCAACAGAGCTGAGAAGACTAATATCAGTATGCTGAATATTAAAACTATTAGAGACTATGCTAGCGTACCAGCATGCAAAGCAGCAACACAGACACAACTGCAGTTTAGGAGTGGATTCTGCACAACACTATAGTTCAGGACAGACTTATTTTTTAGGGTAATAATATTTAGTGAGATCTGCAAAAGATGATGGTAAATGTGCATAATCTAAGTGATTACACTCAATGTTCATATCATATATTCTAGGGCGCTGTAGGTAGAATAGGGAACCCCCCATGGGGTCTACACACTGGTGATGAGGAGAAGACGAGAATGATGAAAACCTGGATTTGACTTCTGATGAGCTCAACCTGGGCATTGGATATCTATTAATAATAAATAATAATAATTCATTTATTTTATATAGGCGCCTTTCAAGGCTCTCAAGGTCGCCGTACAAACACATAAAAACAAGATACACAATACCTAACACCAGCATAAGAAACATAAACAAGACAATGCAGTATATAACATATCAAATAAATAAAACAGAGGATGTGTGATGGATAATGATCAGGGTGGATATGCGAGTGTGAAGAGATATGTTTTGAGGCGTGATTTGAAAATGGGGAGAGAGTCAGTGTTGCGGATGTCAGGTGGGAGGGAGTTCCATTTAACCGAACCGCGGCGTACAGAGTTGGTCGATCTAGTTAAAAACTACCCCTGCCTGTTTGGAGACACTCCATCTCGCACCCACCTTATAGAACACGATATTGAGGTGGGTGATGCTAAACCGGTACGACAGCGTTTTAACCGCATGTCTCCGGACAAACGAGAGCATTTAGAGGCAGAAGTTAAGTATATGCTGGAGAATAACATTGCTGAGCCGTGTGCTTCTAGTTGGTCTTCTCCTTGTTTGCTGGTTACGAAACCAGATGGTACATTTAGACCATGTACTGATCTCCGCAAGGTGAATTTAGTGACCAAACCTGACTCGTTTCCACTCCCTCGCATGGAGGACTGTGTGGATCAGGTCGGTTCTGCTAAGTTTGTCAGTAAATTTGAGCTGCTAAAGGGTTACTGGCAGGTCCCGTTAACGGCAAGAGCTAGGGAGATCGCCTCATTTATCACGTCCAGTGGGTTGTACTCATACACCGTAATGCCATTTGGGTTACGAAATGCCCCAGCCACGTTTCAACGCCTGATGAACCAGGTGGTGTCAGGTCTTGCTGGCTGTGCTGTGTATCTGGATGATGTTGTGGTATACAGTGACACTTGGGAGGAACATCTCCAACACATTAATGCGCTGTTTGAACGTCTTGCCTGGGCTTGTCTGACCGTTAACTTGGCAAAGTGTGAGTTTGCTAAGGCAACGGTCACCTACCTGGGTAAAGTAGTTGGCCAAGGACAGGTTAAGCCAGTGAGGGCAAAGGTGCTAGCAATTGACCGGTTCCCTGTTCCCACAACCAGAAAAGAACTCTCTCGTTTTCTGGGCATGGTGGGGTACTATCGTGGGTTCTGTCAGAATTTCTCTACGGTGGTTGCACCCCTCACCTCTCTTCTCAGCCCTAAGGTCAAGTTTGAATGGTCTCCTCGATGTCAACAGGCTTTTGAGGCTGCAAAAACTGTGTTGTGCTCGGCTCCTGTCCTAGCAGCTCCCCAGACGGACCAGCCCTTCACTCTTCATGTGGATGCTAGTAAGGTTGGAGCTGGGGCAGTACTCGCGCAGGTTGATGAGAGCGGCTCCGAATGCCCGGTAAGTTTCTTCTCTAAGAAATGTAACTCTCATCAATTAAACTATTCGATCATTGAAAAGGAGGCACTGGCACTCATCTGGGCGTTAAAACATTTTGAGGTGTATGTTGGGAGTGGAGTTGGGCCCTTGGTGGTCTATACAGATCATAACCCCCTAACCTTTCTGCACTCGCTCCAGAATCCAAATCAACGCCTTATGCGTTGGTGTCTCTTCCTCCAGCCTTTTCATCTGGACATTAGGCATGTCAAAGGTGTGGATAATACAGTGGCTGATGCCATGTCCAGGGCTATAACCTCCTAGGTTAACTAGTGTTTTTCTCCCTGCAGGAGTGTCTGTTTTTTCTGTTTTGCCCTCTCTTAAAATGCTTCTTAGGTACCAAAGTTGCTGAGGGGTTGAGCAAGAGGCTACAGATGTGCTTGCAGGTTGTACGAACATTTCAAGGTTAACTTTGGTGGTGTCTATTGTGTTTGGTGGTTGTGTTTTTGTGCCTCAGGTTGGAGGATCCTAGTGGGTCCTCCATTTTAAGGGAGGGGGTGTGACGACCCCTCCCCCCTTCTGCCTGGCTGGGCTCCCTGCCTTGCTGTCCTCTGGCAGGTACTGGGAGTGTCGTCTGGTTTGTGCCTGCCCATCTAGAGGCGGAGCCACAAGAGGGTATAAAGGTTGCCCAGCTGCAAGGATCACGCTCTGATTCAGATCCTGGCATGCTGCAGCAACCTCAGCCTACAGCCTGTGCTAGGTTTGATGCACCCTCCAACATGCTACAACACCCTTCCACACACCCACACACCCACACACTGCTCACACTACTGACAGTCTGATTCTTACCACATTATACATCAGAGGTGTTCTTCAACAATCTGTTAAATAAACATATATTTTCATTTAACTCTGTGTGGCCTCCCTGTTTGTTCCAGCCTTTGGAAGGTTGTAACAAGTGTAACTATTGGAGGTGAATGGGGTGGGTGGAAGAGGGCAACAATGATTGTGCCCAAAATGACAGCGGAGAGATGGTAACAGATTTAAAGTGTGACAGCAGCACTATGATTGGCTGATGAAGATTGTGGCAAAATCTAATTGGTTGACTCAAAGATTGAACGCCCATAATCATAATTTGACGCCTGATTAAAAGCAGCTGGAGAAGGGAAGGAGAATTGAGAATGAATAATGCAAATAAATGGACATAATGCACATGAATCGCAAATAAATGCAATGCTGCATTTGTGTGCTCCTCAGATGTCCCCAGTGTTCAGAGTTTGGAAATTGTTCAATTGTGTACGGTGTTAATCACCCAAAACATTTGTTCCTTGGCCTAATCTGCACACCAGTTGTTATGAATAGTGGGCCGTTACTTAATTACAGAAAAACATAAACACACCTAACTTCCTTTGCGAAGGTACTAGAGGTAATACCAGTTTGAAATATTTTATAGGGGTTTAATATTAACTACATAGAAATGTATAACATTTATTTTTGATGCTACATCTCCTGCTGTGAATTTTCTCTAATAATGACAATTTTGTTAATGTATTGAAAAACATGTTGTTTGTTTGTAGCCTTTATTTAACCAGGTGAAAGCCCCTTGAGATCAAAAGATCTCTTTTTCAAGGGTGACCTGCAGGACATTAGTTACACATGTAACATAAAAACAACAGAACAACAATAAGGATGACATACAACATAATGTACAGGGTACAGTTTACAAAACTCTATTTACAGTGACAGGTACCATGAGTATCAAACAGCATGTCACCCAGCCGAGTTTTAAAGTGATGCAGGGGAACCAAAGTGCTCAGTTTTAAACATGTTTGCAGACTGTTCCAATTTAGTGGAGCTGTACAACTAAAAGCTTTCTTCCCTAAGACAGTCCTAGCACTTGGCACATTTAATAAAACAACATCATGAGATCTCAGGCAATACGTACTTTCAATTCGTCGAGAGATCAGAGAGCAGATATAAAAAGGTAGTTTACCCAACATGGCTTTATAAATGAACATGTACCAATGACTGAGCCTCCGTACAGTTAGTGAAGGCAGACCTGCCTTGGCATACAGGGTACAGTGATGAGTAAGTGCTTTACAGTTAGTAACAAATCTCAGAGCACTGTGATACGCGGCATCTAACTTTTCCAGGCAATGGGCAGGTGCATTCATATATATCAAATCACCATAGTCCAGCACAGGTAAAAAGGTCACAGCGACGAGCCTTTTCCTGGCTTCAAATGAGAAACAGGACTTGTTCCTGTAGAAGAAACCTAGCCTAACCTTCAGCTTTTTAAGCAGATTAATGACCTGAAGTTTAAAAGTAAGACAATCATCAAGCCAGATACCTAGGTATTTATAACAGGTAACCACTCCGAGTACTTGTCCTTGCATAGTAACAATATCCAAAGCAGTTTCTGTAGTCTTTTTAGCTTTAGAAAAGAGCATTACCTTGGTTTTATCAACATTTAAAAGAAGCTTAAGCTCAGAGAGCTGAGTCTGAATAATGTTAAAAACAGCCTGTAATTTAACAACAGCCTCCTTAATGGAGGGACCTGCACAGTACATAACGGTATCGTCCGCATATTTAGTTTAGTTTAGTTTATTTATTTATAGTGTTGTGGACAGTCCCCATCGATGAACTGTCACAAAAACAGTAAATGGTGCAGCTTTAGCCGGCTAATTTCCAGCTGTTGTCCCCAGCCAGATGGTAATAGACACCCTTAAAATAACAATATATCAACAACATTACTTATAAGAAAATATATAAAATAAAATAAAAAGGAGGAAAGACAAGTAGATACCGGTGTGAGGATAAAAGAGAACAATAAACAACACACGTTACTATATACAGTACATGTCACATATAGCACATCACAATCACATAACAGAAACGAGGGGCAACATCCATCTTCACAATTGTATTGTATTGTATCACAATATTGTGTCACATCACTGAGTACTCAATACTGAACAAACCCTGAAGTCCTTAATAAATGCTGGTGGGAGATTGTTATTTGCTCAAGAGTGAGTCAAGCAGTTAACTTAACCAGATTGCTCTGTTGTTCTGTTCAGTTGACAAAGTGTTACGTATCTGACTCCAATAATTGAAAGTTCACAATGATTGAACATTCCTTCTGGATGTGGCAGACGGTGAAAGCACAGCAAACAAAAATCATACCGCTGCACATTAAAAATGTAAAAGCACTGCAGATCCCAGAGGTGCTCCCACACTTCTGTCTGACTTCTGTTCAGGGTCAAATGTGGGCAAAGCCAAACTACCGTTGATGCCGTTGTGTTTGTGAGTGGTGGTTTGTCTTGAGATTTTTTGGGTATAGTGTTTCTCTGACAGACTGACATCAGGACAATTGATAGATTGAATGGATTGATTAAGCAGAACCAAGACCATTGGGATGGTGGTCATTGGGTCCACAACATTGTTCCAGACTGAAATATCTCAAAGATCCAATGAATTGTCATGAGCATTCATCGTCCTCAGGGGATATATCTCATTAAGTTGTTGATCCCAATGTTTTCTCTAATGTCTCATTGTGATTTTAAGTCAAATGTATCAACACGTTTTGGATGGGTTGCCATGAAATCTGTTGACTGCATTTACAGTATACCACAGGATGAATTGTTATAACATACTGTATCCCTAAACTTTCATTCAGTAAGGTAAACATTTTAATTTTGTCGGTTGAGGGGTGGACATGTTGGTTACATCTGTTTATCCCTCAAAAGTGTGAGAACTGATTGCTCTCATTTTTCTCTCGTGGTAACTGGCTCGACGAGCACCAAGGTAATCATTTAATTTCATTCAAACCCCGCAGACTTCTCATAGGAGACTGATAATATTAAACCTGATGTGCAATTGTACATTCAGCTATTCTTAGTCCTATCTGTCTCCGTGCTCACCTGACAGACAGCCTTTGGATGCAAGAGCTATTAGTACATCCTGGAGTGCAATGGATCATGGGTGTTGAAAACAAACTGGATATGTCATACAAATAATGACTGCTGCTGGCCTCTCTCTGACTCTCTCTCTGTCTTCCATCCAACTCTCCCTCCTCAGATCATCAAATGTCTGAGATATACTGTATGACACCCCAACGTCTCCCTCTGAATTTGTCATTTCACTTATCGCTGGCTGACATCTCAGTATCGACACGATGAGCGGGTGAATGGGGGCGATCATACCTGTGAGGTTTATAGGTGGGATAGTAATCACAAACTGTCCATCTGCTGTCACCAGAGGATGGAGGGTGGTCTGTGTCTCTGGGCGTAAATGCATGCAAGCCAACATGTGTGTGTTAGTCTATGGTGTATCACTTTGTGTACATGTGTTAAGTGTGCATCTTCTCACTAAAAACTGAATATTTCATTTACACTGTTTAAATCATGTGTCATCGAAGCCCAAGAGGTTATAATTTCAATCCACAGTCTTACTTATTTTTCATTAATTATTTATAGTCATAAGTGTGACACAACTAGTGATTCTTAACTAATTAGTTAATTTATCAATAAGGTGATAGATGTGTAACAAATGGTAGATAATCCTGATATTGAATTCATCGTTCAGTTACAATTAAAAGATATTTGCTGGTTGCAGTTTTGCAAAAATGACCTATGATAAATGATAACATATAATATTAGGTGAATCAGGTTAGAACTTCTCTAACATACACCATACTTAACTCAATCATGTCATTCCAACCAAATGTGATCTTCCTGCTATACAGTATGTCAAGAGGTTACAAGTACATAAGGTTAAAGTGTTGCAAAAGGGTTGGGAAAAGCTGAGCAACTATAGCAAGATTGCTTATGATGGTCTTTATGAATATTATACCACAGATGACCCCTGCTGGTCACAGCTCTTTATTACAACACCCAACCAAACCCTGGGCAGTAATCAACAGTGACACTTTTTTCATTCTCCCTAATGGCCCAGAGTTTTGCACTGAGTGAAATAACCAACATCATTAAAATGATCTCAAAGTTGAAAACTACTTAAAACAAGCTGAGCATGAGTCTTACTTATTTTGATTATGGTTGCGTTTTCTTGTGCAACAATAAGTCTCAACCTTGGGGAAAGTTGTCTTTTTTTTGCTAGTGTACAGAGTATTACAGTCCTGAGGTGTGTTTTGGGAGATAACAAGTCACCACATCCCAATTGCTTTGAATCAACAGATATCATAGCTGTTATTGTCATGAATGCAACGTGTGTGTGTGTGTGTGTGTGTGTGTTTTCCCCATGTCATTCCCACAGTCCCATCCCCCCAACAGGAACCATAGTCTCCCCTTATCCCATTAAGACAACTGCCAAGACTGGCATTCAAACGTGTGCACGTGTGCGTGTCCCTCTCTGTGCGTGTGACACACACACACACACACACACACACACACACACACACACACACACACACACACACACACACACACACACACACACACACACACACACACACACACACACACACACACCTACATATACGGACGAATGCACACAAATATACCAACCCATACACACACTGGCCTGAGAAAGAGTAATTTCAAAATCAATCCTTTTGGAGAAAAAGAGTGAAAAAAAGAACGAGAGCCCCAAAACCTCCACCAGTGTTGGCTGATTGTAAAGGACTGTCAGTTACTGAAGCCTTCTTTTGGGCCAAAGGGAAGCAGCAGGATTCAACTTGGGGCCCAATAAAGGGCTATTCTTCCTGGAAATCGGCCCTCGCACATGGACTTGAATGCATTCGGGCGCTAATCTTCCAACTGTGGGAGCCCACTCTATATTCACCGGCTGCGCCACCACAGCAGGCACTGCTGCGCATGCTGATGCTATTAAACACACTACCAGGCTAATGCTAACGCATGGTTATTGCTGATGAACTTAATTCTCGGGATTTTAATTCCTGTTCCTCTCCTCAAACTAAACCTTTAAGACAGTATTCAATGAGAAAGTGTTTCTATGGTAAGATCTGTGAGAGTAGCATTTCATTTAATATTTGTAGGTAAATGTCTGCTCCTAAACATTACATTACATTTAGCTGACGCTTTTATCCAAAGCGACGTACAATAAGTGCATTCGACCAACACAATACAAACTTGAAGAAAACAGAATCATATAAGTACATCAGGTTTCATAGAGCAAAAACATTTCAAGTGCTACTCAACTGGCTTTAGATAAGCCAGTCCTTTATTAGTATATAAGTGCTTTGTTAATAGTTCTATCGCTAAACCTCTTGTCTAGTTTAAAGGATCAGGTCATCCAAATTACATGAATTAAACATGTGTCTGCATGTAATGCTTTATGGTTTTATGTTATTTCCTAATTATTACTTGAAATCATTTCTGTGGATCGAACTATTTCATGTGCACAAATTGTAGGAAAATGGCGAGGTGCACACATCCTGCTAATTGCATTCAAATGGCTGTGGAACAACCTGGAATTGGTTTATCGTCTACTGACTTTTAAATTACTTCTAGCTGACTTGATCCATGTAAAGAAATCCCGTAAATAGGTCTTCATTGGGTACTTGGCTTGCTACAATCATACTGTGTTTAAAAACTACCAAAAAGTCAGCAGTGAGCTTTTCATCTAAATTATTGAAAACTGCAACCTTGATCTTCATCAAATAGTGACCCTCTTTAAAATGACAAACTATGTCACTGCACTGAAACTTCGCTGCCTGGGTTTGACTCACCTGACTGTTTAGGGACTGCAGCTGATGATTAGCCATATGATATGGGTAACACTGGCACACTGACAGAAATGTTGATGTTCTTTATAAATAAAAAAGTTAAATTGGCAATAAACTTATCACACAGTAGAATGGAACACCTTGAGGTTCTTAAAGAACACTGTTTCGTTCTCTTTGGCGGTACCAATTCCTCAAGATTCTTCTCAATAATTTCAACACAGATACCCAGTTTGAAAAAGCATGGGCTTTCATCAGTGGGCCATACTGTAGGCCAGAGGTGCCCAGCAAAGCGATACAAAATCAGTCAAGTGCCGGGAAAACTCAAATTAAATTAAAGAGACAAACAAGAGACAAACAACAAAATGAGTGCGGGACTGAGCAAGAAGCTAAAGATATACCACTTCCACCCAGAATGGGAGGAAGAATATTTTGTTGTGATGTCACATTCAAAGGTTATTTGCCTTATTTGTAAAGCAAGCCTTGCTCTGCCAAAGAAAGGTAACGTGGAGAGGCATTATCGGTGTGTTGACAAGACATATAACAGCGACTTCCCTCCGAGTAGCGAGTTGAGAAAGGTCATGTATTATTGCTACAAAAACATTATCTCGCAGTCTTAGTGTCGCCAACTCGTTTCTAACATGCAAAAAGACAAACAAATGCGTCATATGTCGGTGTATTTTTTATCTTTCCAATCGAGACGAGATCTCTCTCTCCCCCGTCTGTGTGCGAGGGGGCGGGGCACTTTACACACACGCAGCTGCTACATGCAGCAACCATAGACTGTAAAGGCAGCAACACACGGCGGGGATTGCGGAGAGAAGCGCTCCAAGGTGTGGTTAAATGTTACGCGTCTTGAGGTGGACAATGCTCGTTGCCAAGAGTGTTTAGCATGTAAGGGCTGAGCAATTTGTCTAAACATTTAGCAAAAGTGCACCACATCCAGACGGAGGAATGCACCGGGTTCGACTGTCTTTCTAGCAGCTTTGTAGCTCCCCCATCCACGAGTAACGTTTCCACGTGTTATGTATGCTAGCAGCAACACAGAGTTAACTCAATTATACAAACATGGGTTAATGATTAGAGGTAACAGAGTTACTCTTTATTTTGTTAAAGTTTCAGCTATTCTGTTTACAGTTCTGTCATCAGATTATTTAATACGATTTGTTAAAACATTGTTGTTTCTTTTGATGTGAAATATTATTTATTTAATTTAAATAAAAAGCAATGTTAATTTTGTAAACAATTTGTTAAGTTAATTTAATAATATATGTATTTTTGAATCAAGTATTCATCTTTATTGTCTTCATTGTTAGTTTCCACATGCCTAAAACAACCTCAAGCTAAATCTAAAAGTTGATGGCTAAATAAGAGCGTTTGAGAAATTGTGCAAGGCATAGTCCGAATAGTCGATTAATCGTTTCATGAATCGATAGATTAATCGATTATCAAATTAGTCGTTTGTTGCAGCCCTATTGTAGTTATCCCATGTATAAATAAAACGTGTTATTCAGCAACCCTTGCAATTTGGGATTTTATTTTTGGCGGGTAGACCTCGTGAGCTGGTCATTTCAAAAGTCGCTCACCAGCCAAAAAAGTGTGGGCACCCCTGCTGTAGGCTGACCTTCCATTGTAGCAATAGATAGTTAGCCTACTTAATAAACACATTTTTTGTGGTGTTGAACAACGATGATGTTCAAAAAAAAATATTCAGGATGTCCACTGCTACTTAAATATTTAGAACATTGATGCCCACTACGAGACACTTTACATGGCTGACCGGGGAACAATGGTGTCTTCAGTTGTCTCCAGTGAAATACTGCCCCCCAGTGGACACAGACATTTAGTTTAAACGTCTTCTATGACCTTTCTATTATACAACAAGCCATCACTCTGATGTTCAGTAATTGTATGTTTGGCACATGCTGGCCACACATTGATCCCTCTCTCATGGCATGGGCAGACGGGTTGGGCCTATCCACAACCCCAGAGTCTAAAATGATACCGACACTGGCATTTTAAATTAAACCTAAAGAAGATTAAGTCAGTGCTGTGATGTTCTTCAGACACCACAGAAGAGTAATGTGTAGTGATGAGTGTGATAATTACAACATTACATATAACCACTACAGTGATATGGGCAATACTATAAAGGTAACATATTAAAAACATATATAGCTTTAAGGAAAGTGGTTGCATAATGAATCAGACTCATTCAAATACCCTCAATCATTAAATGACTGAACAGGTCAGAATTTGATTGTGAAAAGATTAAGAGGGAATTAAAAAAGACACACAAATGGCCGACTTTATATCTAAAGCCATCTCAGGAAAATAAATAAATGAATGCAACACTTTGGTTTATGAGCAAATACCTGCAAATGTGTTTTTTAATCTGCAAAATGAATGCCCATCGACCTCTACTGTATTTTGAGTTTAGTGCCAATGTTAACATGTTAGAATGCTAATACTAAACTAAGAAGGTGACCATGGTATAAATGAAACCTGCTAATCTTAAAACACCATCCCTCCCCTCCGTTCCCATTAAAACACTTTGGCATGCTGCAGGCGGCGGATGTTTTAAGGCATGTGGATGTGTTAAACTCCCACGGAAAAGCCCAAAGATCTTCGATAAGCATAACCTTTTATAAACACAACAATGAAAATGGAAACACAATCAAAGTGGACACCGAGAGGTGAAGCACAACGAATCAGAACAGGACATGTGACACAGGGCCAGGACACACCATGCTGGGTCATGCTGCTCTGGGAGATTTATTAAATGATTTTTCTTTTTATTATGGTTTTCACTTGCGCTCCTGTCAGGAGTGTGGTAAATGGGACAGTCAAGCAGCAAGAGTCACAGTTCATCATCATCATCATCATCATCATCACCACCACTGCCACCACCATTGTTGTCAACGTCCTCATGGTATCATAATAATCATTTTCATCATCATTTAACTTTTTCCTCAAGCTAGAAAATAATTGACATCACATTTTTTTACTGACTTTTGAGACCACAAACATTCCAGCAACACACTCTAGGATTAAGGGTGGGTAACAATCAGAAAAGCATGACTTTTTGCATAGTATTAAATGAACAAAGACATTGAGTTATTTATTTACAATTAATGTATAGATAAAAAAAATATCATAAAAACAAGATGAACACTTAAATCACTTACCCATAAAGTATGCCAAAAAGTTATGGCATTTCTCTTTTTCTTTGTTCCACAAACTGCATGCTGCTAAATACATCGAGGCAGGTGAGAGTATATTGCAAGAAGTATCATTGATATCATTATCAACCTTAATCATCATCATCGCCAATGTCATCTTCAACATAATTATTGGCTGTTACATGTGTTTTCACTCAATGTAATCATGATGTTTTGAAGTGTTTCTGACAGGAGCAGTGATTGATTACATACAGCCAAACAGCTGTGTCGGCAGTATGACTTGAGTTGTGGGGCATGATGGTAGATGTAGTCGGGAAGAGTTCCTGTTTTCACACCAGTCCGCATGGAGTTTCTGTCCTCAGTGGACTCATTGCTGTATTTACAAAGATTATTTTGAAACTTGTCGTCTTTGCATCCTCTTAAAGCTGAATGTCCTCCTGGATGTAAAAGTGGTTGGAGAATGTTGGCTTTAGTCTTTTTTTTTTTATTGAAAATGCTGTTGTTGCTGTTTTTTTGTTTTGTTTATTGTTTTACATTTTTTACAGACAAATAAACAAATAAATTGTCAAGTTAAAACATTGGAAAGGAAACAAAATAAATCAACAGCTTCTAAGCAGAATATACAGATGTTTTTCCCCCAACTTAAAGAAGACAGTTTATTTAAATGGTCCATGTTATTTTTCAACACGCCTGAGCTGACTGGTAAAGCTTGTGCACCCTCTCCAGATGGACGGATCGACTTGGAAATGACAGAGGAGGATAGAAAAAAGGGGAAAAAAGGATTTTCCGATAAATGATTGTATATACTGAAGTACTGTATAGGATTTATTTTAAGTAGAAAAATCTATTTTCTCAAGTTGCATAATGAGCCTTTTACGTCATGCTTGCCAATGACTTGGGTTAGTATTAGAAATAACAATAGTACAGGTTAGTTAAGTGGCCTTGTCCTTCGGAGTGCAATAAGAATGGTAAATGTGTCTTCTGTATGTAACTTCTCTCTGTAATGTCTGATTGGTCAAAGCACAATAAATAGTTTACAACTAGTGAGTACAGTTGAGATGCTAGAGTACTGTATATTCTGTGACGGCAGGAAGACAAGCTTGGTTAAAACACACAAAAGCACATCTAGAATTACACCACAGAAGATTTCATTCATAACCAGATAGTGCAGAAAAGGATCGTCTTTTTTTATATATATATAAAAGAGTCAAAGCAACATTCCATGTTTGTTGTAAGTTAAGTTTTCCTTTTTTTTCTTTTATAGATGTTAAAAATGCCAACAGCTTTGTGGAGCTGCGTGTGCACACTGCTAGAGGAAATGGAAATAAATCATAATTAAATAAAAAAATAAACAATACAATATATTCCAAATTTTTAACAAAAACAAAAAGTCGGATTTCCATGCGGCATAGATAAGCCAAATATAACTCTGCAGCTTTCTAATATGACTCGATTGCAGCCTTTTTGATGGTCACACATATTTTAAAACATCAAGTCCTTTGAACAAGCAGGTTTATCTAGAAGACAGTTCACTGTAAAGGTCCTGATATCAGCCTTTGACTCGAGCCCTGACCCCAGGCCAGCGCTGAAGCACAGAAAAGAAAACACAATAAAAAAAATAGAAGTGAAAAAAAGAATGAAATATTCCCCCTCTGTCACAAAAAGGAGGCCTCCGTTTAGAAAGGCAAGCCACTCCTACTTGATCCCAACAATCATATAGAGTAATACTAAGATTCCACATTGACTACGTATCCCAATATATTTTGGTTTCTTTTTGTTTGTTAATCCTCTAAAAATATCTACAATAATTGAAAAGATAGCAGGCAAATTCCAGCACATGGTTTTTCAGTAATAACACATCAACACAGCTCTGGTCCTTCTGAGCTTCAGCTCCGCCTCTCCTTCTAGAAACCAGGAACTTTATCTCTACGAGGTTGTAAACAAATTACATTCTCTTTAAGACATAAATAAGTCAAAGTATTTTGAGCCACTGAAGCAGGAACAAGGCAACATGCCGACAAACAAAGATAAACTCTCTCTAAATATATTTATATGTATTTATATTTATAGAATATATCCCATAAATGCTATCATCATCATTATTATCTTGCGTTCCTCCTTTCTGACAGGTGCAAAACTACTGTGCAAGTTGAGCCCTACCACCTCGCAACACATTTCTGTTTATGGATGAAACACATTTTTACAGTCGGGTACATGTTCATGCCACACAGAGGAGGGGGCTTCGCAGGCCAGGAGCTCGGAGAAGCCGTCTTTAAAATAGCAGTCCGCCGCGAGGCCTAGCCCATCAGAACCAAAGAACTCCAATAAAATTAAAACCCTTTTAAATAAAACTTGGGCAATGTACATTCATGCAGGAGCAACAATAATAATAACAATAATAATCAGAATCATAATAATAACAATGTTTCTCAATTTAATTTAAACTATTATCAGTATTGACAATGTTATTGATGAGGAGAGGGGAGTTTAGAGTCCGTCCTGTTTTGTGTTTTTGCTCCTCAGCAGTGTCTCCCTCCTCATCGTCTTCCTCCCGGTGCCACTAAAGACACACTTCATACATATGTGCAGTCAGCGGAACCTTTTATTCAGTACATGCTAACACTCATATAATCATAAACACCCCCCCCCCCGCCACCATGGTACACATACAACCACAAAAGCAGGATGGCTGTGTTGGTTTTGTGGCTTTTTTGATTATATGATAACTTTTATTTTCACCGTCATATTACTTTCGATGTTCCCCCTTTTCGAGAGGAGCGGAGAACTTTAAGAGCTCAAAGTTAAAGGGGGGGGAGAATCTGCCACAGGATGTGTCCTGTGTAGGGGAGTAAATGGGTTTTGGTGGACTGGACAGGGGAGATTTTTGGGGTTGCAGTTAAAGATGTGGAGGTATTGGAGGAGTTTCCCCCAGACTGCAAGGAAAGGACTTGAGAGGTCAGAGCGGAGGTTAGAGGCTGGTCTCCAGGCTGTGAAGAGGGCTGGCGGGGCCGGAGGAGGCGGCTGATCTACTGGTGTCGATGGTGAGGTTGATGCCACTGTCGATGGCGTTGTTATTCTTGTTGGGGGACGAGGGCTGGCTGGAGTACTTCCCCCTCCTCCGAGCGGAGTCATCGTCCGTGTCGTCGATGAGGGGGAGGTTGGGCGTGGAGTCTTCTATCCTAAACTCGGGGTGTGTCATGAAGTTGTGGATGGATGATCTGGAGTCTGGTTTTTCCAGGCCTTCATAGAGGGAGCTACGGAATGCATTCACAACGCGGATCTGTTGTAAAAAAAAGAAAAAGGGAGGACAAAGAAGAAAACCAATGAGAAATGATGCAATAAACACAATGGACGGGACCCTCGGGATGAGGAGAGAGGAGGAGAGCAGGGACAGAGGGGAAGGAGAGGACCTCTCAGTTGAGGATAAATAGGTAAAGAAGGAGGGAAAGTAACTTCAGTCTGTGTTCTGCTTTCACAAGATGACCACAGTTCACAAATCACTCAATTTTGGCGTGCACTAGAAAAGCCGTGAGGTAAACAATCATAAAAAAAATAACAAAATCATACATTTCAAGAAAAACGAATACCAAAGCAACACAAACGCTCGTTGTAAGTATACGCTTTAGTCCAATGTGCTGTATACCTAGAAACAAGCCACGTTAATAAATGGAATGCTCACAGAAAACATTTAAGGAGAATGTCACATGCAAGGTTGAAGAAATCTGGTGGACGAGGTCAGTAAGAAGGAAGGAAGTTAGATCTGAGAGATCCAAATCAGGTGCTTTAAAAACTTCTGTTAGGTACCAGAGCAACGTCTGGTAAAATATCCACAGACTCTGAATGGGACACACACAGAAAGCACAGGGTGGGTAAAGCATGGTCCCAAACAGGGCAATGGAGAGGCAAGCTCTGCATGAGGAGTTTGCTTCAACACGAGCATTACAGTTAAACTCACAACAAACGACACACCCAAAAAAATGAATACAACAGTGGCATTTAGAGCGAACACAGCAGGTTAGGATATTGTGACCACAGGAAGTAATAAACTCAAACAACATGCAACAAGACAACAGGAATGTGGACACCAGCACACAGACTGCTGACACAAAACATATGGAAGTGGGTGATGAAAATAATAAGGTAACTGTCAGAGGTGTGACAGCTTTCAACTCCATGCACGTCTAAGTAAACACTCAAGTATAGGCCCTAACCCACTACTGTACGAGAACCTTCAGTGAGGATTGACAGCAGTATCTGTACTGTATGTACGTTTTTTCAGATTGTAGGTTAGAAGTGAATTTTATTTTAAATCCTATTTGCATGTGCAAAAGCAACAGCTGAAATGACATGTTATTTACAAACTACAAAGATATTATTTGATGCTTTTATACAGGGCAATTATTCATGGCAGCTGGGATGTATACAAAAGCTAAATAAGGTGTATTACGTCATTGTGTCTTCATGATTATTCTACATGGATAAGATCTTGTTTTTAGAAGGATGAAAAAAAAGCTTAAGCAATAGAAACATATTTTTTACTACGGGAACATTTAAACCCGTGGAAACACTGAAATGTTGAAATGTCAGTGAAATGCTTCCACTAATTGTTAAATTGAGAGAAAAAACAATAGTTACGTTATCTTTGATGAAAAAAATGCAGAAACATAATGTACTTATTTACAGATATATATTTTCAGGCCGAAATGAAAAAATAACAGTTAACAGATTTCATGTTTAGTCTATGCAAATGTACACAAATACTGTATGTACTGTAATATGTTAGCACTGCTGCCCTAAATATGTGGCAGAGCAGGGAATAAGGAGACAAAACAGCAAAACCAAAGAATAAGAGGAGCCTGTCGGGATGAGTGCATGTGACAGGATGTCTGACAAGTAACACTGATGGGGTGTCAGAAAAGGAGGGGGGGGGTGGTAAGATTTACGTCGCTGTTGCTGCAGAGGATCGATGTCGGTAACTATGGCAACATGACAGAAAACTACACCGACAGTATGAAGCTACAAGACGGGATGAATTATTGGTGCAGCGCTGGTTTCTGGTGATTCTCAAACCATGTCACACAACCCTCAGCCAAGTTTTACATCAGTTTTTTGTCAAGTAGATTAGAGACAACACACGGTGTGTGTGTGTGTGTGTGTGTGTGTGTGTGTGTGCGTGTGCGTGTGCGTGTGTGTGTGTGTGTGTGTAAAAAAATAGGGAAATACAGAAGATTTACAATATATTAAGCAGGCATAGTCACTGATACTGTAGATTTTAGTTGTGCCCCTAAAATGTCATTTAAAAGAAAATCTTGTTTTTTAGAAAGTCTTGCCTAGCGTAGCTTCCATTATTGTTTCCTGTCAATACAGTCAACTAGAGAATACATGAAATAACACCTACAAAATTGCTTCAGCTCAATTCAGAGTGATTTGCCCCATCACTAGCAAACTCACAGATAAAACCAGACAACATGGCGACTTATACTTGAATGTTTACCCAGTCCCTTGGTGAGTTGATTGGAATAAGTTCACATTAATGTCCGTCAAGACATACACATGGAATGATTGTAGGATGGGATGGTGGATGGGGAATGAGCAGAGGGAGACAAACTCACAACCTGAAATGTCACGCCGTGGGTATCACCCTTAGTCCTGCGCTCCTAGCACTCTGAGAAAACAAACACACATTCACCAATGAGACGACAGTACACCAAAGCACGGGAGGAGATTTTAAGATGAAATTTGAACTTGAGTATGAACAGAAAAAAGACAGAAGAGAGAACGGAAATGAAATAAGCAGATAGCAAGAAGGAAAAAAAAGAAAGACAAAACCTTCAGAAATGCCAAACCCAAATGAATACTGTCATGGTCATTTATTTTAGGATAAAAAGGCAGAAATTGTGCAAAAAAAAAAAAACCTTTGTTCATGACATGATGGCACCTCTGAAGCAAAGAGAGAAGAGAAGCAGACTGACAGAGATCTGACTCACGGCCAGTAGTGGAAGGAGCAGTAGCAGCAGTAGTGCTTGTAGGAGAGGAAAGGGCATTGGACAAGGACACGTGACTAGGACTAGAAACATTGGTTACATCCTGGGTCTGGCTGGTGGTGGACGACTGGCGTCTCAGGGCCCCCGCCCCCTGAAAGGACGTGCCACTCTTGAAGGTGTTGACTACGTCAATCTGTGGGAGGAGAGCGGGACAGAAGAGGACAAATGGCTGCTCATAGTGACAGAGACCAAATGGCAACACAGGTTGACTGGCTGAGTGACTTTGACAGTGTCTCAAACACAACACGATGGGGGGGGGGGGGGGGGGGGGGCACCTAAGGGTCAGGGTGTAGCATCCCCTCAACAACATGTTGAATTTGAACAGTTAAAACAACCTTAATTACATCTCTCTTACCTCATCTTAAGATATAATGCCTTCAACCAAATACTATGGACTTAAATGAGTTTTCAAAATCGTTTTTAGATTGTAATCCTCTATTTGGGCAGATCTAGTGAGTCAAAGTTGTGTCTCATCAATTGATAAATTCAGTGTCTCTTCAAAAACATTGTCCTAGTGTGCTCCAAAAATAATCCATGGACCTCACTGTTTTTAATAGAACTACATTGTACTGAGAAAGAAAACCTATGAAGAGCACTGATAGAATATTGTGTGGATTATCCAGGGTAATTCAACTTAAAGCACAAAATACGAGTCATCATAATTTGCATGTTTATAGCATACAGCCTGTATACAGATTTGAGTTGATTTGAACCTTAAGTACTGAGAAAGTGTATCTCTACTGTTCCAAAACCCTGTCTGCAGTGCACAGTATCCTGTCGCGTGGATAGCTTCACCCTGGACCAGTAGTGACACATCAGTGAAATGAAATCAAGTCCAACACACAAGCAGAACTGTCTTGTAAATCACAGTGATAACGGTGTACAGAGGGGTCACAGAGTAGTGACTTGTCCGGTTGTATTTAACTCCTGAGGTTTGACCGTCCATCTTCCACACAGCCGGTCGCCTCAGTCCAGCGAGAGACGGCTGCGTCTTCATGTACCTAAATAAACCAGCTTGTGATACAATGACTTTAAGGCTGTTACTGACTAAGGTAAAGAACATATCACATAGTCTAGCACTTCTTCTTCTGAGCTTCTGAGGTGGTGTCTTAAATGTTGAATTGTATGACAAAGACAGACAACAAGTTATCAGAAAGCTATGTCAGGAAAGAAATCACATCTGAAATATAATTGCAAAACAAGTAGTTAACTAATGATACGACTGATTAGAGTAGATGTAAATGTTATTTCTTTCAAGCAGAATCAATCCAGTAAAGACTCTCTGTGAAGTGAAACAACGCAGGGATTGAACTTGTGTCCTCACCTGAGTCTGAATGCGGTTGAGTCCTCTGAACCAGAGGATCTGTCCTCTCCTCAGCTCCCTCTCCGCATGGTCAATCTCGTCATTATCTTCGTTCGTGTCCTCTTCTGGTAAATCATCTTTCCGAGTTAACTGGCCTGCCCTCCGCAGGAAGCGCAACTTGCTGTTGGGGACGCTGGCGATCACCTAGCCAGGAGAAAGTCCAAAGACTGGGTTAAAAAGGGGGAAAGCATACAGTAGAGCAGGGCTATTCAATTGGCGGCGCGGCCCGCGGGTGATATTTACTGGCCCTTTGAGTATAATGTTAAAAAGTAATCTACTTTATTTATTTTTTAATGAATTTTCTTTTTAAAGATTTTTTTTGGGCCAGAGTGCCTTTATTCCAGAGAGGGTGTTACATTGAGAGATAGAGGGGAAGACATTACCTGAAAACTTGGGAGGGCTCGGGTTTCAAACCCACCTACTAGCTACTGTAGTGACAATCCCTGCGTGAATGATTAGATCATTTCACCTAAATGAAATGAAATGATGTTGATGGTTAAATTAGCTTCACATGTGTTAGATCTATAAAGGCCTTGGGGCTATGTTGTTTGGTTGAATTAAACACAATATATGCACTCCACTATGCTGTTGTAGTATTTACTGTATCTGAAGCTCTTAATATGATTGCTCATATTTCAAGCCATCTTTTTCCCGGCCCCTTGCTTTGGATCATTTTCATCAACCGGCCCCCATTCCAAACTAATTGAATAGCCCTGCTGTAGAGATTGCATGGAAAGTGTAAATAAAGCTAAACTAGGACAAAAACAAAGAACAACCACATGCAGTGGTGAAGTGAAGAAAGAGAGACATAAAACAGAGGAGTTTGCATGTTACCTGTCCCCAAACAAGCTCTCCCAGCCCGAGGAAAATACACCACATCCACTTCTCCAGGTTCAGAGGCTGACAGCTGAATGGCTTCCCTCCAAACTGCACAATCACAATCTACACAAAGCACGCGAAGGGAAAAAAGAGTTTCATCTTACTTCAACCGGTAACCAACTTTTAAAAAATAATAAAGAAGTCAAATCATTTGCATCTGCGTACCTGCGCAGCAAAGGTGCCAAATACAATAGTGCAGAAGATGGGGTTCCTGAAGATACCA